>NW_024426996.1:29713424-29870104 GCF_017311325.1 Ursus maritimus | reverse complement strand
GGGGGGGGGGTGGTCACAGGGAGTAAGGCAAATCAGAATAATCCCCAAGCCTTTTCTGATAGAGATACTGAGAAAAATAGTCTTTTGCTTCACAGCATGTGAAAGAGTGTAAAACTAGAACTGGCCATCTACCTATTTTGCAGTAGGAGAAAATGAAAGACAAACATGGAGAGAGAGAGCAAAGAAAGACCCAGAGTGCTCTCTTGCCAGAGCTGAATCTTAATTTCTAGTCCTGAGTCTCTACTTCCTGTAGCTTTTCCTTCTAATGAACTACTGCAATATTCCTCCCAATAACATCAGCCGATATTTTTTTCTTACTCTACTAGAATTAGGTTGGGGTCACCTAGAAGTAAAAGTGATTAGACATGTTGGTGCTTTCTTATTGGAGCACCCTGTGGAATTAGAGGTGAAGCAGCATCCATGTGGTTAGAGTGGACTGCCACTGGGAGAACACATTTCTAACATGGTGGGGAGTCTGGATGTGTGATTTCTCAGTGAGTCAGTGGAGATACAGAAGCTAATATTTTGATAAACAAAGTTACCTTACAAACCACCTTAACTTTGATCCACTGGCTATCAAAAAGTTTCTTTAACTTTGTTGTCCAATTGCAATTAATTGTTTTGATGCAAAAACACAGCTAAGAAAACAACGATACCACTTCACATCTACTTAGATGGCTATAATTTTTTAAAATACACAAAATAACAAGTGTTGGCAAGGATATAGACAAATTGGAACTCTAGTGCTTTGCTGGTGGGAATGTAAAAATGTAAAACGGTGCATCTGCTGTGGGAATACAGTTTGGTGGTTCCTCAAAAAATTAAACATTAAATAAACACAAAATTTCCAATAACCCAGCAATTCCACTCTTATATACTCAAAAAAAATTGAAAGCAGTGGAACTGGGTAACTCCCTAAGCCTGCTGCAACGAATTACTACAAACTTGGTGACTTAAAACAATAGAAATTTGTTCTCACTGTTGTAGTGGTTAGAAGTCTGGAATCATGGTGTCATTAGGGCCACACTCCCACTGAAGGCTCTAGGGGAGAATCTTTCTTTACCTCTTCCAGTTTGTGGTGGCTGTTGACATCCTTTCTTTAGCTTAACTAGAATAACTCCAATCTATGCCTCCATCTTTACATGGCCTTCTCTGTGTGCCCCTGGGTGTCATTTTCTATCGTTTAGAAGGACACTACCATTGGATTTAGGACCAACCCTAATTTAGGACGCTGTCATCTCAATCCTTGCCTTAATTACATCTGCAAATATCTTATTTCCAATAAGATCAATTCTGAGGCTCCAAGTGGGCATGAATTCAGGGGACACTATTCAACCTTGTACACTAATGAGAGGAATGGGCCGTGGCCTCAGACAGATTTGGATTCAAAGTCCCAAATCTGCCTCTTTCTAACTCTGTGATCTTAGCAAGTCATGCCTCTCTGGGTCTTAACACTGGAAATGTTAATTATATTCTGTCATAATATTTGGATATGGTTTTAAACATGTCTAATAACACACCTAAAAAAGTGAGGAAAATCAAGTAGTGGGAAAGAGAGGACTCTTCATGGTTTAAGATATTCTGAACAGTTTAATATTAAAAGTTGTGATACTTTGGTCCTTAGGTAATTTAGACTAATAAAGATAATGAATATATTGCTGAAATACATACTTGAAGGGGTTAATTTAAATAATAAAACAAAATTTAAAACAATTAATGGCGTTATCAGTGTCATCAAAACTGTTTTTGCTAATCTCTCATTTCAAATCCTGTTGTGAATTTATTTCCTCTAAATAAATAGTAAGTTTGAAATGGTAGTGTCTCATAATCACTTCTGTGAGCTGAACTGTGTCCCTGAAAAATTCATATGTTGAAGCCCTAACCCCCAGTAGCTTAGAATGTGACTGCATTTGAATATAAACCTTTAAAGATGTAATTAAATTAAAATGAGGTCATTAGAGTGGGCTGTAACCCAATATAACTGGTATCCTTATAAGAGGATGAATTTGGACACAGACACACACACAGAAGAAAGACCATGTGAAGACACAGGGAGAAGACAGCCATCAACAAGCCAAGAGAGCCCTCATAAAAAAATCAGTCCTGCTGAGACACTGCACTGATCTTGGACTTTTTGCCTCCAGAATTGTGAGCAAATTAATTTATCTTCTTTAAGCTGACCACTCTGTGCTACTTTGTTATGGCAGCCCTAGCGAACTGATCCATTTGCCATTCGTTTATATATCACCTTAAAATCTGAACATACTCAGATTTTTCTCTTTCCTTAAAATCAAGAACTATTCTCTGTGAAACACTATATGGATTGTAATGTAAGCACAATCTGGATACATGGCTGGTGCTTCATTGAGCCCAGTATACAGAACAAAGTGAATTTTGCCTTAGAGATAAATCTAAGCCTTTGGACCTTTCAGGATGTAGAACACTAGCCTTGACTTTGCATTTTTCTTTCTCAGTCTTTGTTCAGAGAGATTCAAAAAAAATCCCTAGGTCTAATCTCAGGCAGGGTTACACTGTTCTGTTACTATGGAAATTTAGAGAAAGGAGAGCTCACATCTGGTCGGGGGAGGGGGTAGGGAATGTTCCTTTGAGGGGGTGGTATTCAAACAGACTCCTAACAATGAGAGGAACCAGCAGCAATTAATAGGCAGTGTATTCTAGCTGGAAATAAAAGATTAAGAAAATCAATGAAGTCTGGAATATTTGGTGTTTGGAGAACTTGGGATAATCTAATTTCATTAAAGCATGTGTATGTGTAGGAAGGTGATAAGTAAAAAGGGTATTCTAGAAACCAATTATTGAAGATTATAAAGCTAAAGAATTTGGATATTTGTTCAAAGGGTAAGAGCATTTCAACAACTCACCTGGGATATTTGTTAAAAATACAGTTTCCTGAGCCATATTCTTGATTAAATAAATCAGAATCTCCACAAGTGAGTCTCCCACATGTGCATTTGTAGCTATCTCCCCATGTGTTGTCACACTAAAATTTGAGAACCACTGCAATAGGTGGTAGGAAATTATTAAAGGGTTCTAAAATTTTTTGAGCAAGGGAATAACCAAATTATGTCTATACTTTAGAATTAATAACAATAGTAGTATGGCTATAATAAAGGAGATATTATAGACAAGGCAGGAGATAGGTTTAGGAGGCTGATGCAACGGTCTACACAGAAAACAATAAAGGCTGGGATAAGGCTGGATACAAAGGGCTCTATCTTGTCATATGAAATGCATGACAAACATAGAAATACAGAATTTTATAATAATCATATACAGTAGGCCAAGAGAAAGGAAGCATCTAGGAAGACTAAGTTTGCAAGCCTAAGCACTTTAGGTACTGTTTATTAGAGATATGGTAGTCATAAGGAAAAGTTTGTTGGGCATTAACCAGAAATACATGATGGATTCAGACTGGGACATGTTGAGTTTGAGATTCTAGTAGGACACCCAGAGTAAGACATTCAACTGGCAGTGTGAAATATAGAGTCCAGGAGTGAGAAGTAAGAGCTCAAAATACAGATTCAACATTTATCTGGATAAAGATGATGGCTGAAGCAATCTGGGTGGGTAACACCTGTCTGTTGTCTATCCAACACAGGCCCTAGGGGAAAGGCACACAGAACAAGTGCGGTTTTGTTGTTTTTTTTTTTTTTTTATTTGACACAGAGAGAGCAAACACAAGCAGGGGGAGTGGCAGGCAGAGGGAGAGGGAGAAGCAGGTTCCCCACTGAGCAAGGAGTCAGATATGGGGCTCAATCCCAGGACCCTGGGATCATGACCTGAGCTGAAGGTAGATGTTCAACCAACTGAACCACCCAGTCCCCCAGAACCAGTGGGTTTAATGAGAATTTATAAACTGAAATTGTATTAGTGATATACCTTCTTGCATAGTTAAGTTTATGATAGTTTACACTATGATCTGTAACTAAAATTACACCTCTGGGCCTTCTACATAAATTTATTTAAAAACTAAAAACAAACAGCCTTACAATATAATTTTAATGAATACTACAATTTTCAGAGTAGGATCAAGTTAGAGTAACAGCCAAAGAAATGTGTCTCTTGGGACCTACCAATCCTTACTATTTCCAGTATCTTCTGAATTCATCTTTGTAAAAAAAATTTTTTTTGTGGAGTACATTCTCAATTTTCTTCATATGATGTCCATTGGTCACAACTTTTTTAATGTTTTCATTTTGACGATCTATCTTACCTTCGCTTATGTGGCTGGGTATGGATTCTAAGTTCAAAGTCATTTTATCTCATACTTGGAAGGAATTGTCCTGTCTTAGACAGCCCACTATTGTGGATAAGATGTCTGAGCTGATTCTTGTTCCTTTGTAAGGATCTTGTTCTACTATCTGAAAGCTTTTATGATTTCCTTTTTATCCTTAAGAGTTCAGAAAGTGTTATCAAAATGTTTCCAGGTGCATCTTGTCAAATTTCTTCTTCTTGGCTCTTAGGGGATTCTTTCAATCTATTGTCTTCCATTATTTTTTTTTTCTCCTTTCCAGATTCTGCTCCTTCTTCATAGAAAGTCTACTAATGCTTTACCTGCTAAATCTATCTACCATGTCCCTTAAATTTTCTATAATATTTCTCTTTAGTTTACTTATTATCTTTTGGATTGCCAATTGGTTTTTCAACCATGTCCTTTCTATCATTTACCATACCTACCGAATACTTAAATTTCGACCTCTTATTGCCTAACAGCCTTTTTTCTTTTTTCGACAACAGTGATACTTGTTTTATGGATCCAATCTCTTCTTTAATACTTATGAAGACACTAACTAGAATTTTTTTTTTTTTTTTTTTTTTTTTTTTTTTTTTTTTTTTTTTTGCATTTTCTTCTCTCAACATGAATCGTTTCTGTCTCTTGGTTGTTGTGTCAGTTAATCCTGGTCTTTTTCATACTTTTTCTCCCTTCTGTGTGGGTTTCCCCTGCAGTTTGGTTGTGCTGTTTCCCTAGTAATCCTTTCATTTGAAGGGGAGGGTGGGTTTCATGTAGGGGAATGACACTTGTCAATAAGCAGGATTCCTTGCAGGGTGGGTGGTCTGGGAACTAGTCAACAGGCAGACAGGGCTGCCATTTGAAAAAATAAGGACACAATGTATTCAGCATTTTAAGCCATGAGTTCAGCTGCTTATTCTTTTAATTTTCCTCTGTATCTATTTTTGAGGACACAAACTCTGTTCTACTTCTCAGGATCCAATACCCAAACCAGGAACTGCTCAACAATCTGCTTTATTTTGGGGAAAAATAAGGTGCTTAGTCTATTATCTTGAACCAGAAATTCTAAGTTAGTTTCTTAAACCTTATCAATTCTTTTTTAGCTAGTAGGCATGATTAAAGTTAGATAATATTCAGATACTTTGTCTTATATTCAACAGCTACAACAAACTTACCTTGCTGCTGCTGCTTTTCTTATCATCATCATCATGAAGAGAATTTATTCTTTAGTTTTAGATATAGAGAAAAATTAAGTGTGAAGTACAAAAAAATCCCATATGCCCCCTCTCCTGACAGAACAGTTTCCTCTATTATTAATGTTTTACATTAGTGTTACATTTGTTACAGCTGATGAACCATTACCATGCATTTTTTAAATTGAGGTATAATGGACATATATTAGTTTCAGGTGTACCACATAGTGTTTCAATATATGTATGTAGTGCAAAATGATCACAATTAGTCTAGTTAACACCTGTCACCATACAATCTTTTTTCTTGTGATGAGAACTTTTAAGATCTACTCTTAGCAACTTTCAACTATGCAATACAGTATTATTAACTATAGTCACCATGCTACACAATACATCCTCATTACTTATAACTGGAAATTTTTACCTTTTAATCCCTTTCACTCACTTCACCCACCTCCCATCCACCACCTCTGGCAATCACCAATCCGTTCTCTACATCTATGAGCTTGGTTTTGGCTATTTTTGGTTTTTTAGATTCCACTTCTAAGTGAGATCATACGGTATTTCTTTGAAGGTCCATCCATGTTGTCTGTCACAAATGGAAAGATTTTTATTTTTTGCTGAAATATTTCCCATTGTATATGAATGTGTATATATATATATATATATATATATATATATATATATATATATCACATTTTCTTTATCCATTCATCTATCAATGGACATTGTTTTTTCCCCATAACTTAGCTACTATAAATATTGCTGCAATGAATATGAGGGTGCATATCTTTTTGAGTTAGTGTTTTTGTGTTCTTCAGAGAAATACTAAAAGTGGAATTGCTGAATCATATGGTAGTTCTGTTTTTAATCTTTTTAAAGGAAAGTCCATACTGATTTTCCTAGTGGCTGAACTAATTTATATCCCCACCAACAGTATACAGTATACAACGGTATAAGAGTTCCCTTTTCTCCACATCCTTGCCAACATCTATTTCTTGTTTTTTTGAAAACAGCTATCCTAAACGCATGAAGCGATATCTCACTGTAGTTTTGATTTGTACCTCCCTGATGGTTAATGATTTGAGCACCTATTCATGTACCTGTTCACCATCTGTATGTCTTCTTTGGAAAAATGTCTATTCAGATCCTCTGCCCATTTTAATTGGATTATGTGGGTTTTTGCTATTGAGTCATATACCATTACCTTGCATTTTTATAGCATTTTACTGTTTACAAAAAGCTTTACTTATTTAATCATCAGAAAGCAGGTGTCCAGTAAATACTTTTGGATCACTGAATAAATTAAACAGCTGTGTATGAGCTACAATTGGGTTGTAATCAAATGCAGATGGCAGGACAAAAAATATTAAAATAACTATTCTTTTTAAGTTCAGCATCTATCATTTGCTAAATTACATCTTCCAGACTACTACTAATTCCTTGGTATCTTGATAGGGTTGACCTGCCTCACTGGAGTGAGAATTTGGTATCTAGAATATTCCCTCCCTCTGGCTCACCAGGCAACATGACTAAGCATATAATCATAATAAAAAATAAATAAAAAATACCTAAAATCATACTTTATTGAAATATTGTTTTTACAACTCCACTAATTGTAGTAACCTTGTGACACGTTATTAAAACGGTTTTATTAAAAATATATTCTTTATATTACCAATATCTGAATTATGTGAAACACTGCTTTTGAAGACCTACTCTGTGCTAAGAAAAAAGTATATTCTAACTAGCAAATATTTTTGCTAAGATTTTAGGGAGCAACCAGAGGAAGAAAATGCTCAGATATTAAAAGACTAATAAGACATCTTATGCTACGTAAATCCTCCATATAAAAAGCATCAGTGGTTTATAACCTGCATTTTCTGCTCCCGTGTGCAGGACTGAGGGAAAACAAAAAGTATTCACTCATAGAGAGCTGATCTAAAAGCTGATTTTTCATTGGGTAGAAATCCAACTGCAATGACAGCTCAGAGTTTCATAGCCTAACACTTTGTAACTACTATTTGTCTGAGGCCCTTACCTCTGATGAACTTCACGTGACAATGTGGGAAAAGGGTCTTTATCTTGATTGCTGAGGAAAAAACTTTTGCTGTGTTGTGTCCTATTCTCAAGAGACCACTAGAGGAAAAATACAGCAATAGTAAAATAAGGAAACTATCATCCTCTTCTTTTCATATATGTTCTACGTGTTATGGCCTGATTACAAAGTAATAAGGATGCCCAAAAAATAACTACCTATGAGTTCCAGAAAGGCAAGGAATAACAGAATAATACGAAGCCTGGGAAAATTGAAGTAGTAAGTGTGCATAAAAAAGCCCACTCTAACAGCCTTAGAGATTGTTCTCATCTTCATCCATCATAACCTTGGCAAAGGAAAACAAAAAGATTTGGCGGGAAGGAAATGAGTTTGTCAACTTCATATGCCAACTACTATCATAATGTTATGCACTGAGTTTTTACCTATTAAACTTTTTTTTTAACTTTTTTTTTAATGATTTTTTATTATATTGTGTTAGTCACCATACAGTACATCCCCAGTTTATGATGTAAGGCTCGATGATTCATTAGTTGTGTATAACACCCAGTGCACCATGCAATACGTGCCCTCCTTACTACCCATCACCGGTCTATCCCATTCCCCCACCCCCCTCCCCTCTGAGGTCCTCAGTTTGTTTCTCATAGTCCATAGTCTCTCATGTTTCATTTCCCCTTCTGATTACCCACCCCCCCTTTCTTTATCCCTTTCTTCCCCTACCGATCATCCTAGTTCTTATGTTCCATAGGTGAGAGAAATCATATGATAGTTGTCTTTCTCTGCTTGACTTATTTCACTTAGCATTATCTCCTCCAGTGCCATCCATGTTGTAGTAAATGTTGAGAACTCGTTCTTTCTGATAGCTGAGTAATATTCCATTGTATATATGGACCACAACTTCTTAATCCAGTCATCTGTTGAAGGGCATCTCGGCTCCTTCCACGATTTAGCTATTGTGGACATTGCTGTTATGAACATTGGGGTGCATATGGCCCTCCTCTTCACTACGTCTGTATCTTTGGGGTAAACACCCAGTAGTGCAATGGCTGGATCATAGGGTAGCTCAATTTTTAACTTTTTAAGGGACCTCCACACTGTTTTCCAGAGTGGCTGTACCAACTTGCATTCCCACCAACAATGTAGGAGGGATCCCCTTTCTCCACATCCTCTCCAACAATTGTTGTTTCTTGCCTTGTCTATTTTTGCCATTCTAACTGGCGTAAGGTGGTATCTCAGTGTGGTTTTGATTTGAATTTCCTTGATGGCTAATGATTTTGAACATTTTTTCATGTGTCTGTTAGCCATTTGTATGTCTTCATTGGAAAAGTGTCTGTTCATATCTTCTGCCCATTTTTTGATTTGTTTATTTGTTTCTCGTGTATTGAGTTTGAGAAGTTCTTTGTAGATCTTGGATACCAGTCCTTTATCTGTAGTGTCATTTGCAAATATATTCTCCCATTCCGTGGGCTGCCTCTTAGTTTTTCTGACTGTTTCCTTGGCTGTGCAGAAACTTTTAATCTTGATGAAGTCCCATAAATTCATTTTATCTTTTGTTTCTCTTGCCTTTGGGGATGTGTCATGAAAAAGGTTGCTTTGGCCGATGTCATAGAGGTTGCTGCCTATGTTCTCCTCTAGGATTTTGATGGATTCCTGTCTCACATCGAGGTCTTTCATCCATTTGGAGTTTATTTTTGTGTATGGTGTGAGAGAGTGGTCAAGTTTCATTCTTTTGCATGTAGCTGTCCAATTTTCCCAGCACCATTTATTGAAGAGACTGTCTTTTTCCCACCGGATGTTTTTTCCTGCTTTATCAAATATTAGTTGCCCAAAGAGCCGAGGGTCCATTTCTGGGCTCTCTATTCTGTTCCATTGGTCTATGTGTCTGTTTTTGTGCCAGTACCATGCTGTCTTTGTGATCACAGCTTTGTAGTACAGCTCGAAATCCGGCATTGTGATGCCCCCAGCTTTGTTTTTCCTTTTCAACAGTTCCTTGGAGATTCGGGGCCTTTTCTGTTTCCATACAAATTTAAGGACTATTTGTTCCAGTTCTTTGAAAAATGTCATCGGTATTTTGATCGGGATAGCATTGAAAGTGTAGATTGCTCTGGGTAGCATGGACATTTTAACTATGTTAATTCTTCCAATCCATGAGCATGGAATATCTTTCCATCTTTTTATGTCTTCCTCAATGTCTTTCAAGAGTGATTTATAGTTTCTAGAATATAGGTCCTTTACGTCTCTGGTTAAGTTAATTCCAAGGTAACGTATGGTTTTTGGTGCTATTGTAAATGGGATGGATTCCCTAATTTCTCTTTCTTCGGTCTCGTTATTCATGTACAGAAATGCAACTGATTTCTGAGCATTGATTTTGTATCCCGCCACGTTACTGAATTGCTCTATAACTTCTAATAGTTTGGGAGTGGCTTCTTTTGGGTTTTCCATATAGAGTATCATGTCATCTGCGAAGAGAGACATTTTGACTTCTACTTTGCCAATTTGAATACCTTTGATCCCTTTTTGTCATCTGATTGCTATTGCAAGGACTTCTAGTACTATGTTCAATAATAGTGGCGAGAGTGGGCATCCTTGTCGAGTTCCTGATCTTAAGGGAAAGGCTTCCAGCTTTTCCCCATTGAGAATAATATTTGCAGTAGGCTTTTCATAGATGGCTTTTATGAGATTGAGAAATGTACCTTCTATTCCTACACTCTGAAGGGTTTTAATCAGGAAAGGATGCTGTATTTTGTCAAATGCTTTTTCGGCATCGATTGAGAGGATCATATGGTTCCTGAGTCTTTTCTTGTTGATATGATGTATCACGCTGATTGATTTGCGAATATTGAACCAAGCTTGCATCCCAGATATGAATCCCACTTGTTCGTGATGGATAATCCTTTTAATGTACTGTTGGATTCTATTAGCAAGTATCTTGTTGAGGATTTTGGCGTCCATATTCATTAGGGAAATCGGTCTGTAATTCTCCTTTTTGAGGGGGTCTTTGCCTGGTTTGGGGATCAAGGTAATATTGGCCTCATAGAATGAGTTTGGTAGCTTTCCTTCTGTTTCTATTTTTTGAAATAGCTTTAGGAGAATAGGTATTATTTCTTCTTTGAATGTTTGGTAGAATTCCCCAGGAAAACCGTCCGGGCCTGGAGTTTTGTTATTTGGAAGGTTGTTTATCACTGACTCAATTTCTTCATAATTAATTGGCCTGTTTAAGGAATCAATTTCTTCCGGTTTCAATCTTGGTAGTTTATAGGTTTCCAGGAAGGATTCCATCTCTTCCAGATTGCTTAGTTTATTGGCATATAGCTGTTGATAAAAATTTCTAATAATCCTTCCAATTTCAATGGTGCTCGTCGTGACCTCTCCTTTTTCATTCATAATTTTAATAATCTGGGTCCTTTCTCTTTTCTTTTGGATAAGTCTTGCCAGTGGTCTGTCAATTTTATTGATTCTCTCAAAGAACCAGCTTCTAGTCCTGTTGATCTGCTCTACTGTACTTCTGGTTTCTGCTTGATTGATTTCAGCTCTAATTTTGGTCAACTGCTTCCTCGTGCGTGGATTAGGCCTGTCCCTCTGTTGCTGTTCCAGCTTCTTGAGGTGAGAATATAAAAACTGCATTTTAGATTTTTCTATTCTTTTGAGTGAGGCTTGGATGGCTATGTATTTCCCCCTTAGGACTGCCTTTGCAGTATCCCATAGGTTTTGGACTGTTGTATTTTCATTCTCATTGGTCTCCATAAATTGTTTAATTTGATTTTTGATTTCCTGGTTTATCGAGTCATTCCTGAGCAGGATGGTTCTTAGTCTCCAAGTGTTTGAGTTTCTTCCAAATTTTTCCTTGTGGTTGAGTTCCAATTTCAGAGCGTTGTGGTCTGAGAATATGCAGGGGATAATTTCAATCTTTTGGTATTGGTTGAGACCTGTTTTGTGACCCAGAATATGGTCTATTCTTGAGAATGTTCCATGGGCATTAGAATAGAATGAGTATTATTTGGTTCTGGGGTGTAGTGTTCTATATATATCTATGAGGTCCAACTTGTCGAGTATGGCAGTCAAAGTCCTTGTTTCTTTGTCGATTTTTTACATGGGTGTTCTGTCTCTTTCTGAAAGTGGAGTGTTGAGCTCCCCTACTATTAATGTATTTCTATTTATATGTCTCTTTATTCTGGTTAAGAGTTGGCTTGTGTATCTTGCTGCTCCCCTGTTGGGGGCATATATATTTATAATTGTCATATCCACTTGTTGAATACTTCCTTTAAGAATAATATAGTGCCCTTCTGTGTCTCTAACTATAGTCTTTAATTTAAAATCCAAGGTGTCTGATATGAGAATTGCTACCCCAGCTTTCTTTTGAGGTCCATTGGCACGAAAGATGGTATTCCATCCCTTTCCTTTCCTCAGTCTGAATGCATCTTTGGGTTCGAAATGAGTCTCTTGTAGACAGCAAATGGATGGGTCATTTCTTTTTATCCAATTTGCAACCCTGTGGCGTTTATGGGAGAATTTAAGCCATTAACATTAAGACTGAGTACTGAGAGATATGATTTTAATGATGCCATGTTGCCAGTAAAGTCTGTCTTTCTATCGATTGTGACTTTCTGTTCTGTATCACTCTTGGGGCCTTTTTACTTTTATAGAACCCCCCGTAATATCTCCTGTAGGGCTGGTTTCGTGGTTACAAAATTGCTTAGTGACTGGCGATTCTGAAATGTCTTTATTTCTCCATCAATTCTGAATGACAGCCTTGCTGGATAAAGGATCCTTGGCTGCATGTTTTTCTCTGAAAGAGCTTTAAAAATGCTCCCCCAACCCTTTCTCTCATTCCAGGTCTGTGTAGACAGGTCTGACATAATTCTGATACCTTTGCCTTGGTACGTGAGAAATTTCTTTGCCCTGGCCGCTTTCAATACTGTATCCTTGCATCTAATATTTGCGAATTGCACTATGACGTGACGTGGCGTAGGTTTGTCATGGTTGAGCTTGGGAGGGGTCCTCTCTGCCTCTTGGACACGAATGTTTGTTTCCCTTGCTAGATTAGGGAAGTTTTCAGCTACAATTTGTTCAAATATCTCTTCTAGACCTCTGTTTTTCTCCACCCCCTCGGGGATGCCGATGATTCTAACATTGGATCGTTTCATTGAGTCAGTAATCTCCCGTAACCTACATTCGTGGGCGTGGATTTTTTTAAGACCATCTTCTATTTTCATTTTTTCCTCTATTAACCCATCCTCCAATTCACTAACCCGTTCCTCTGCTTCTGCGACCCTGGCCGTCAGAGCCTCTAGTTTTGCCTGCATTTGGCTCATAGAATTTTTAATTTCTGTCAGATTCGCTCTCATTTCTGTCCTTAGGGATTCTATATTCTCAGTAACCTTTTCGTTAATAGTTTTTTCAATTCTACTCATCATTTTGACCATCGTTACTCTGAATTCCATTTCTGATAATTTGGTTACATCCATATCCATTATTTCTGTGGCAGAGGCCACAGACTCACTGTCTTTTCTTTGCTGGGGGTGGGGGGCTTCTCCTTCTTGTCATTCTGATGAGGAGAGGTTGCGGGGTTGTCCAGAGCCCAAATTATTGACTGGGTCCCAGGGGGAGGGGCCTGCCGCGCTGATACTCAGGCAACCCTGTTTGGGTAGAGTCTCCGTGTCCCCTGCGAAGGGGGATGGGGATGGGCACTCTCTGAGCCGGTATTTCCAGGCTTTTGTTCTCTGGCGCCTTTCCCTAGCGGTTTGCTGTGCCCCTTCTGAGACTCAGAGCAGCAACAGCCGAATTTCAGCCTCTGTCACACAACAGAGGGATTGCGGCCCGTTCTCTACTAATGTTCTGGCCACTTTAACTCTGTTACTGTTGGTGCTGCTCAACCCTGCAGCGTCCCGGGATGTGAGCCCCACACCCGGCGTCCCAGCCCTAGCGGTTTGCTGTGCCCCTTCTGAGACTCAGAGCAGCAACAGCCGAATTTCAGCCTCTGTCACACAACAGAGGGATTGCGGCCCGTTCTCTACTAATGTTCTGGCCACTTTAACTCTGTTACTGTTGGTGCTGCTCAACCCTGCAGCGTCCCGGGATGTGAGCCCCACACCCGGCGTCCCAGCCCTCACTTCCAGGGCCAGTGCGTCTCTGTCCTTTGTGTTTCTAACGCGGCCAGCCGCCAGCCACCCCGCACGCACTCCGGAAGCTCCTGGTCTCAGTCTGGATCCAGTGAGCGCACTGGGATTCCGGTGTTTCGCGAGATGCCTGGTGGCACGCACACCCGGCTCACAGTCTCAGTCTGCTGTTTTGCGGGTGCCATCCGCGAGCCCCGTCCGCGAGCCCCGCCCGCTCTCCCGTGCAAGTGGCTACCGCTTCCCGGCGCCCGAACGCGGCGGCTCCCTCCCCCTTCCGTTTATCTTCCGATATCTGTGCACGGTTTCATGGCTCCCCGCTTCGTACCTCAATACTCAGCGCTGGAGATGTTCATTTGTAGAGATCCAGATGCATCTTCCTGCATCTCAGGCTGGTTCCGTGGTTGTTTAGGCTGGTCTGGGACCTATCCAGCTCGACTCGGGGGACCGGCTGAAAAAGGTGCCTCCTACTCCTCCGCCATCTTAACTCCTCCCCCCTTTACCTATTAAACTTCTTAATATAAGCCAAGAAGCTTGACATGATATACGGTTTAGCCCCACTTCCCTCATAAATCTTTAAAATGAAGAACAGAAGAATATTTCTTAACACTGTAAAGAATATTAAGAATAACTATCTTAAACCAGGGTCTTAACAATGTACAACTAGATACATTACTTTTAAAATCAGGGACAAAACTTTGTTCTGATAATTCTGGCCATAGCATTTACATATAAAACCTAATCAAATGTATAACTCTTATAAAAGAGAAAAAAACAGACACAGACACATGCATACACTTCCAAATTCAGTCCAGTGGCAGATCCTGAAATAGTCCATAACCTAGCTATAGCCCCTCTTAGCCACAGAATGAACGAAATTGAGGAAAACACAAATAAATGGAAAGATATTCCTTATTCATGGATTGGAAGAATTAACGTTGTTGAAATGACCATACTACCCAAAGCCATCTATAGATTCAATTCAATCCCTATCAAAATTTCAATGGCATTCTTCACAGAAATAGGAACGACAACCCTAAAATTCATATGGAACTACAAAAGACCTCAGATAGCCAAAACTATCCTGAGAAAGAACAAAGTTGGAGACCTCATACTGATTTCAAGTTGTCTTAAAAAGATACAGTAATCTACACAGTATAGTATTGGCATAAAAATACTCATAATCCAATGGAACAGAACAGGAACCAGGAAATAAACCCATGCATATAAACTCAATTAATCTTTAACAAGGGTACCAAGAATACACAATGGGGAAAAACTGATCTCTTCAATAAATGGTGTTGGGACAACTGAATATCCATGTGCAAAATAATGAAGTTAAAACCTTGTATTACACTATATACAAAAATTAACTCAAAATAAAAACCTAAATGTAAGACCTGAAATCCTGTAACTTCTAGAAGAGAACAGGAAAATCTTCTTGACATTAGTCTCAGCAGCAATTTTTTTTTATTTGACACCAAAAGCACAGGCAACACCAAAAATAAACAAATAGGACTACATCAACCTTAAAAGCTTCTGAACAGCAGAGGAAAAATTCAACAAAATAAAAAGCAACTTACAGAAAAAGTATTCACAAAGAACTCATAAAACTCAATAGCAAAACTAAAAAATAAATAAATAAATTTTTAAATGAGCAAAGGACCTAAAGAGACATTTTTCCAAAAAGACTACAAATGGTAAACAGGTATATGAAAAAGTTCTCAGTATCACCCATCATCAGAGAAATGCAAATCAAAACCAGATATCACTTCACATCTGTTAGGATTGCTATTATTAAAAGATAAGAATTGCCAAGTGTTGGCAAGAATGTGAAGAAAAGGAAATCCTTGTATACTGTTGGTAAGAATATAAAACTGTACAGCTTTTATGGAAAACAGCATGGGGATTCCCAAGGAAATAAAAATAAAACTATCATACAATTCAATAATCCATCTTCTGGGTAAATAGCCAAAGGAAATGAAATCAGATCTCAAAGCAATATCTGCACTCTCATGTACATTGTAGCATAATTCACAGTAGCCAAGATACTGAAACAACCTAAGTATCCACTTATGAATGGGTGGGCAAAAATATTATGGTATACACACCACACACACAAACGGAATATCATTCAGGCACTGAAAAAAAGGAGATCCTGTCACATCTGCAACAACATGAACTTGGAGGACACTGTGCTAAGTGAAATAAACCAGACACAGAAGGACAAATACTGTATGACTCATTTATATGTAGAATCTAAAAAAGTCAAACCCTAGAGAGTAGAATGGTGGTAGCCAGAGGTTGCGGGGGGTGGGGGGGATGAGAAGATGTTGGTCAAAGGGTACAAAATGTCAGTTATAAGATGAATAAGATCTGAAGATCTAATGTACATGATTATAGTTAATAATATTGTATTGTACACTTTAAATCTACTAAGAGAGTAGATCTTAAGTGCTCTTACCATACATCCAAAAGAACAGTAACTATGTGAGGTAATGAATGTGCTAACTTGTCTGGTAATTGCTTCCCAATGTATACATGTTAAATTATCAAGTTGTATACCTTAATAATAAAATAACATGTTTGCTATTAAAAGCATGATCTATAAAAGAAAAAAATCATAAATTAGACTTCATCAAAATTTAAAACTTCACTCTTCAGAAGACCCCATTAAAATGATGAAAATGGATGCCACAGACTAGGAGAAAATATTTGCAAACCACATAGCCAACACATGACTCATATCTAAAATACATTTTTCCAGGGGTGCATGACTGGCTCAGTCAGTACAGCATGCGACTCTTGATGTTGGGGTTTTAAGTTTGAGCCCCACGTTGGGTGTAGAAATTACTTAAAAATACAAAATCTTTGAAAAAAATTTTAGAAATAATACATTTTTCCAGTTTTACTGAGATATAATTGACACATAATATTGTAGTAGTTCTAGGTATACACACACACACACACGTGTGTGTGTGTGTGTGTGTGTATAAAATTTTATTTCTTTGGTGGGGAGAGAGAGAGGGAGAGAGAGCACAAGCAGGGGAGAGGGGCAGAGGGAGAAGCAGACTCCCCGCTGAGCCGGGAACCTGACGCAGGGCTCGATCCCACGACTCTGAGATCATGACCTGAGCCAAAGGCAGAGGCTTAACTGACTGAGGTACACAGGCACCCCTAGGTGTATATATTTTTTAAATGAGAAAAATTCAACATTAAAAAAATCCAAATAGAAAATGGTTAAAAGACATGAAGAGATATTGCACTGAAGATCTACGGATGACAAACATATGAAAAGATGTTCAACATCATTAGAGAAATACAAATAAAAATTATGAGGTATCACTATTTACCCATTAGAATAGCTTAAAAAAAAGTAACAATAGCAAATTCTGGTAATGATGCGAAGAAACTGGTTATCTCATATACTGATTGTGGTAATGTGAAACAGTACAGCCACTTCGGAAAATAGTTAAGCAGTTTCTTAAAAAAACTTATATGTAGGACGCTACTCATGATAGATAGAAATGAACTATTGGTATATATAACAACTTGGATGGCTCTCAAGAGCATTATGCTGAGTGAGAAAAGCCAAAAGTCATATATTCTTCATGATTCCATTGATATAACAATCTGTAGGTGATTGATATAGCGATGAAAACAAATGAGCGGTTACCAGAAATTAAGACTAGAAGACAGGGTGGTGGGAAGAGGGGAGCTGATATAACTATTAAGAGGCAGCATAAAGGAGAGCTTTCTGATGATAGCTCAAATCAAGATTGCAGGGGTGGTTACATGTGATAAAATGATGTGGAATCATACACATTGTACCCATGCAAATTTTGTTTTGGATATTGTACTACAGTTATATAATATGTAACCATTGGGGGAACTGGATGAAAGGTACATCCATTCAGCAAGCGAATGAATAACAAAACTGGAATACTTACTATTAAGCAATAAAAATAATTACAAGCATCATGAGCTTTTGTGGGAGATGGCCATGATGGGTTAATGGATACTGAATTTATTCTCTCTGCACAACTATATACTAGCAAAATATTAAACATAACTATGTGCAGGCATTGGACAACAGTGCAGGGCTGCAATTCTTGAAAGGCATAATAAGGTTAGCTCCACAGTCACCTGGTATCATGCTTAGGGGCACTTTCCAAAACTGAGCACAGAGAGTGGAATTCAAACAGAGCAGCTGTCTCATGGTGCAGAGAAAACACACTATAATATGGGCTGTTGAGAGAGCTGGAATTGCAGTGGGATACCAAAGAGGAAATTGCATTGAAAATAGAGCTCCAGAAACCTGCATGGTGCCCAAGAACAGTGTTGTGCAATAGAACTTTCTATAATGATGAAAATATATTTTTTGTGCAAAAATGGAAATATTTAATGTGCCATCCAGTATGACAGCCACCAGTACCATGTGGCTACTGAGCACTTAAAATGTGGCAAGTGCAAGTAAGGAGCTAAATATTTTGTTTAAATTAAATTTAAACAGCTACAACATGTGGTTTGCCCTAGAGTTTGGCTGAATAAATTGCAAATATGCAGAGCAAAATTCAGTGAGGTCTTTCTGTATCTGGCTTATTTCCCTTAGCATAATATAGTCCAGATTGATCCATGTTTTTGCAAATGGTATGATCTCCTTTTTTAGGACTAATATCTATTCTGTAGATACTAGGACTAATATCTATATGCCACAATTTCTTTATCCATTCATCTGTTGGCAGTATGTTTCTGTATCTCGGCTATTGTGAATTATGCTGCAATGAATATGGGAGTGCAAATAGCTCTGATTTCATTTCCTTTGGATATATACCCAGAGGAGTGATTACCCAATTGCATGGTAGTTCAATTTTTAATTTTTTGAGAAACCTCTATACTGTTTTCCATAAAGGCTGTACCACTTTACATTCCTACCAACAGGGTTCTCTTTTCTCCATCTCCTCATCCACACTTACTTTATCCTTTTGATAACAGCCATCCTAACAGATGTGATAACTCACTGTGGTTTTGATTTGCGTTTCCCTGATTAGTGATATTGAACATCTTTTCATACACCTGGTTGGTCATTTATATGTCTTCTCTGGAAAATTATCTCACTTATATGTGGAATCTAAAAAAGTTGAACTCATAAAACCAGACTACAACAGTGGTTACTGGGGGCAGGGAACTGGAGGAAATCGGGAGATGGCTGCTGAAAAGGTACAAAGGCACAGCTATGTAGGATGAATAAGTTCTGGAGATCTACTGTACAGTATGATGACTACAGTTAATACAGTATTATATACTGGAAATTTGCTAAAAGAGCAGATTCTAGGTGCTCTTGCTACACATGCAAACTTACATGCACAATGGAAACTGAGGAGACAGATATGCTAACTAGCCTGACTACAGTAATTGTTTCACTATATGTATCAAAACACCATGTTATACACTTCAAATATATACAATTTTTATTAAAAGCAAACAAACAAAAAAACTTTGTGAGGCCTGACAGAATCACCAGGAGCTGTGAGCTGAAAGAAGTGGCAAAATGTAGATATGGTTCTCAACAACCAAAGTAGAGAGCCCTTGTTGAACAACCCAGGCTTTTACTTTAGACACAGAAAGGCCACACTTTAGGAAAGCTACTCTGCCTTTAGAACATGGTTTTTCAACCTCAGCATTACTGATAAATTTTAACAGGTAATTATTTGGCATGCAATGTTGGAAGTGAGAGGGTCTGTTCATTGTACTATGTTTACCACCCTTCCTGGCCTCTACATACTAAGTGCCAGTAGCATCCAGTTAAGCGTCTCTTGGTTTCAGCTCAGGTCATGATCTCAGGGTCCTGGGATTGAGCCCCGTGTCAGGCTCTGCACTCAGCGTGGAATCTGCTTAAGATTCTCTTCTCCCTCTGCCCCTTCACCCCCCATTCTCCCTCTCTCTCTCTAATAAATAAATAAAATCTTAAAAAGAAAAACCAAAACCGTTTCCCAACATTGCCAGATGTCCACTGAATCATAAAATCCCTCCTAGGTGAGAATCACTCTCTAGAGTAACAGCCAATCTAAAACTATCCTAACAGACTAAAACAAATTCCCAACAGGATCATGCTGAGCAATAATAAATTAACCCCCTAAAAAAATTTCTTTAAAGGAAGGGAAAAAAAAAAAAAAAGAAACTCAACAATAAAACAAATGAAAGTTTATTTCCAGTAATACAAGTATGAAGGTCAACAATTTCCCTACTTAAAAACAAAAAGTATAAAGCTAGACAAAATGGTCAAAAACTATAATTTCAAGGCACGAGAAACCTAGGGTAAATAATAAGTTGAGAACTATTTATTTCTGAAAAAAACTGCTAGAGCTTTGGGGAAAAAAACAAAAGTTGGAGCTTGTGGGATTCTTGAGTGAGGTTCTCATTCTATCCAAGTTGGTCAGTAAGGATTGTATCTTTAACAGACTATGGCTAACTACAAAAACCAACAACTCTGCCCTAAGAGGGAATGGACCTGATTCAGTGCAGCACTGTAAATCTATAGCTTTGTCAGTCAATGTGGAGGAAACCAGTTAGGTTAGGAATGGCCAGGGAAAACCTGTAGTTACTAGCCAAAAGTTATAGTCCCAGTTCTTAGAGAGCAACACAGCTGCCAGAAATTTACTTAGATGATCCTGGAAACAAGACAGACACAGAAGAGCTAAGATTAGTTCTGTACACAGCCTGTCTAACTCAGAAATGAGGCAAACACAGGAGAGACCAAAGAGAGGATGGCAAAAAGTAAAAGCCAAGGAAGACTTTGAGAACTGGCTGCAATACTGAATGTATCTCCCCCATCCCATACAGGGAGCAATTAACAGAGGGTAGAAGGTTACAGACTCAAAAGTGTTTGATGTCAACCTCTGTTTAAAGATTGGTTGACTACTAAACTATATAGAGATAGAGGCTATCCCTAGGCAGCCAGGATAAAAACTGAAATAAAGAATTTTAAAAACTGAGCGGAGACACCACAGGAGCAATAGATTCCACAGTTTGAGTCCAGGAAAGATCATAAATTAAAGAAAAAAGAAGAAAGAAACCTTATATATAAAACATAACCAAGAACTGTTACAATATATTACCTAAAATGTCTAATTTTCAACCAAAACTTATTAGACATGCAAAAAACAGACAAGTATGAAACATACTAAAGGAAAAAAAAAAAAGCAGTCACTAATGATAACTGAGTCTGTATGGACCTAGATATTAGATTAACAAAGACTTCAATAGGGTATTAAACATGTTTATAGAATTAAAGCTAAGTATGTTAAAAATGAATCAACAAAGGAGGAAATCTATATACACTATAAAAAGAACCAAATTTAAATTCTAGAGTTAATTAGAGGGGGGAAAGAAACATGAGAGACTATGGACTATGAGAAACAAACTGAGGGCCTCAGAGGGGAGGGGGGTGGGGGAATGGGATAGACCGGTGATGGGTAGTAAGGAGGGCACGTATTCCATGATGCACTGGGTGTTATACTCAACTAATGAATCATCGAACTTTACATCGGAAACCGGGGATGTACTGTATGGTGACTAACATAATATAATAAAAAATCATTAAAAAAAAAAAAGCATAATTACTCAAATTAAAAATAAAAATCATTAGATGGGCTCAACAGCAAATATGAGATAGCAGATAATCATTAATTTCAAGGCATATCAATAGAAAGTATCCAAAGAATTAAAAGAAAAAAGATTGAAAAAAAATGAGTCTGAGGAGGAGAGGAAAGAAAAAGGAGAAAAAGCTTTTGAGTAATAGCCCAAAAGTTCCCAAATCTGATTAAAAACATTAATATTCAGATGCAAACAGCTCACCAAATCCCTAATAGAATAAATACAAAGAGAATCTAGAAACACAAGAGTCAAAATGATAAAAGACTAAAAAAGTCTTCAAAGGAGCCAGAGAAAAATGACTTATCACACAGAACAATATAATTAACAATGGACTTATCAGAAATGATGGAGGACAAAGGCCATGGAAAAACAAAGTCAATGTGCTTGAACAACACACAACACACAACAACACACAACACACAACAACAAAAAACAACAAAAAACAAAAAACTTAAACCTAAAATTATCTGTCAAGTGAAACTATCATTCAGAAATGAAGTCAAAATAAAAGCATTCCCAAATACATAAAAATTAAGAGAATATGTTGCTAATAGGCTTAACCTGTAAAAGGCACTAAAGTTCTTCAGGCTGGAAGGAAAAATGCCAGGTAGTAAATTAAATACACAGGAAGGAATGAAGAATACCAAAGACGGTAAATATAAAAGACTGCATATGTTTTCTCTCTTTTCTTAAAAAAGAGGACACTTCAAAACAAAAATTATAACACAAAATTGTTGGAATATATAAATACACATAGTCAAACAGATGCATATTATAATGTAATTTATACAATGATATAGTATAAATTAAAATGGGAAAACAAATGAAGCTAAAGAAATGCAAAACTGCTAAGTTTTACTGAAATGAAGTCAGTAGTAACCTGAAAGAGGCTGAGATAAATATAGATGAATATAGAAATCTCTATAGCAACCACTAAAATAATAACTCGAAATATAACTTCGGAAGATTTAAAATGGTATGCTATAAAGACTGCTAACCCAAAATAAGGCAGGAAGAAACAGTTATAATAAAAACAACAAAACCCCTTAAGACATATAGAACACAAAACAGCAGACACAAATTCAATCTAACAATATTTACATTAAATAAGTGGATTACATATTCCAATCAAAAGGCAGAGCCTATTACACTGGATTTTAAAAACTTAAGATCCAATTATGTGCTTTCTATAAGAGACACATCTTAAAAGACATAATAAATTAATTGTTAAAAGGACAGAAAAAGATACTTATCAAATGGTATACATAAGACAGCTGAGGTAGCTATATTAACATCAGACAAAATAAACTTTAAAATGAAATATATTATTAAAAGATATTTCATAATGATAAGTAGTTCAATACAGCAGTAAAATAACAATAAACGAACATGAATCTAACAATAGAATCAAAACAGATGAAGCAAAAATTGACAGATATAAAAAAGAAATATTTAATAGAATCAGAGATATCAACACTCCTGTATCAGTAATAAAAAGAAAAACTACACAAAAATCAGTAAGATATGGGAGACTTAAACAACACTATCAACCAAGAGACATAGAATACCCCACCCAACAGCAACAGAATACACATTTGTTTCTAACACAAGGAACATTCTAAAGACAGACCATATTGTTGATCATAAAATAGTATCAATAAATGTTAAAGGATTGAAAGTGTACAAAGTATGTTTTCCATATACATCATAGGCTAACAAATCACACCCACAGGCTGAATACAGATCACTGCATTTTGTATATAAAGTTTTATTGCAACATAACCACATCTATTCATTTAGTTATGAATAAGCATCTACTGATGCTTTCATGTTTCAGCTGCAGAACTGAGTTCTGCATATGGCTGGAAAAGTTGAAACTGCAGAAAAACTTAGCAAATCTCCGAATTAGTTCAGAAAAAACAAATCTGGAAAACTCCCAAATATTCACAATTTACAAGAAACACTTCCAAATAACCCACTGGTCAATGAGGACCTTACAAGAAAAAATTTAAAATATCTTGAATTAAATGACATATCAAAGTGAAGCTTTAAATGGCTGAATTAGAAAGGAAGAAAATTCTAAAATAAACAATCTAAACATTCACCTTAAGAAGCTAGGAAAAAAGGGGCAAATCAAACACAAAGTAGAATACACTAAATTATAAAGATTCATTTATTTATGAGAGAGAGAGGAAAGGAAGAGGGAGATGGAGAGAGAGAAGGAGAGAAACAGACACCCAGCTGAGCATGGAGGCCAGCCCAATGAGGAGCTCGATCTACAACCCTGAGATCATGACCTGAGCTGAAACTAAGACTCCCAATGCTGAACCGATTAAGCCACCCAAGTGCCCCAGAATGCACTAAATTATAAAGATCAGATGAAAAATGAATGGAATAGAAATACAGAGAGAAAAATCAATGAAACAAAAGTTAATTATTTTGAAAGAACAAAACTGATAAAACCTTAGCAAAAAATGACCAAAAAAAGAAAAAGAAAAAAAAGAAATAATTATACAGCAAAATTTGTGCTTCGGATACTGTACTATTTTTATATTAATTTATGTATATTTTAAGATTATTTTATGTCAAATCTCAAAATGCTTTTGAAAGAAAATATTATAAATTTCATGCAAACAAGGTGAAAATTTAGAAATAGGCAAATTCTTTAAAAATAAACTTACCAAATAAAGAGACAAGAAATCTGGGTATTCTGGCACTTATTAAAGAAGTTAAAGCCATAATTAAAAATCTTCCCATAAAGAAAACTCCAGACCTGGATGGTTTACTGGTAATTCTTTCTAACATTTAAGAAGGAAATGTTACCAATCTTTTATAAACTTTTCCAGGGATTACAAAAAGAAGGAACAGTGTTCATAGGGAATACTACTCAGAAATAAAATATGGACAACTTATATACATACCACAGTGGATGAAACTTAGATACGGTGTTGAATGAAAGTATATTTTATGAGTCCATTTACATAATGTTCTAGAACAAGCAAAACCTCTCTACCACAATAAAAAATACTGGCCCAAGGGCCTAAGTCAGGTTGACAGGAATTGAATTAGACAGAATAGGAACTTCCTAAAGTGGCATTAAGTTTTGTGGGTTACTTATGTATAAGATGTACTTGCCAAGAACTCATTGAACTGTAAGATCTATGCATTTGATTATTTGTAAGTTACATCAATAAAATAAATGCTTCACTTAAAAAAAAAATAATCAAGCCATTGCAGATGACTGAACAAAACTCTGGCCAGTCTAGGTAAAGAAGCACATCTAGTCCTGTAACTTTTGACCTGGGAAAGCAAATATAACCAGTTTCTCTAGCGATAAAAATTGTATTCAAATTCTGCAACTTCTTATGGAGACCCTGAGAAGTTAATAGACAATGTCTTAGCAAGCCTCACAAGAAAATAAATTTGCACTGATTTTTTTTTTTTTTTAATAAAAGCAACAGTTAACACATACTGTTGAATTACAATGACAAATGAAACTAAGATTTTCGGGTTAGTATGAAAATACTTATTAAAATGACTTCAGGAATAGATGCTAACAATTTGTTTATGACATTCAGCCATTTTCTCTCCTAAATCAACATATTTTTAGTGCATCTGGTAACATTAAGAAGAAAGCCTGAGTTATTTTTTAATGATCTTTCACACTGACTCTCCTTCTAATAAAAAGATGAGCGCTAAGCAGAAGCATTATTGTGAAACCTAAAAGTTTCAGAGAGAACATGGTCCTGCCGACATTTTGATTTCAGAACTATGAAACAAAAAATTTTTGTTTTTAAGCCACCAGTATGTACTATTTTGTTACAAAGCCCTAAGAAAGTAATACAGATATACTATTTATATGTACCACAATTATCTATTATTCAATTATTTTGTTAGTGACTTAAAACATTTGGAAAAGATTCAATGAATGAACATATTAATCAAATATCTTCTAAAAAAAGAAATATCCTACATTTCACTGAGAGAGCAGTGATTCTTTTCATGTTATTAAAATATTATGAATATGGGGATCACTACAGACTGTGAACATTTGGAGAAAAATCAGAACACATGGGCGTTTGAAATGTTTATCAGATAAAAGAACACACAAAGCTGAATAAAATTTTTATTTTAAAATATCACAAATAATTATAAAGATAATGTCTCAACTGCACAAGCTGTTTTATATATATATATGTGTGTGTGTGTGTATGTGTATATATGTATGTGGGCACATATATATACACACACACACATATTTAAACTTTGCTTCATCTTTCACCTTTTTATCTGAGTAAAAAGAAGAACACTTTCCTCATTCAGGAGATTTTTGATGTTGTAATAATTACCTAGAAGTAAAGTGGTAAGAAAAAAAAATTATTTCCATAGGAATCATTTCCTTTTATTAAATGTTTAGCCATCACTAAGGCAGTTACTGTATATAGTACCAAAAAATTTTTAAAATCAGTTCACTTAACCTAAAGTCTTATTTAATTACATGAACTAAAAAATCCAAGAGCTAACCATCATCTGTGATCCATATAAGCTTTGAAAGAAATGAAAATCTCACATCATTCTGATAATGAATGCAAAGGTGAACTAGACAAGGGAAAGAAAGAGAAAATTTCTATATATCAGAAATTGACACATATTAACTGAGTTATAATAAATATAATGTGTTCACAACAATCCTGGTGCACTCTAAGGACTATATAAACACTGCTATTATTATTGTCACCTTTCATTAGAATGTCAGCTCCATGAAGGTGGGGATTTTTTCCCGTTTTGGTCACTTATGTATGCTATACTCTTAGAGCAGTGCTTGACAGACTTCTGATGAATGTTGAATAAATAAATGAACAAATTAAAAGTCCTCTTTCCAGAGGCTTGTGCTCTTTAATAGCCAATGAAACACACTATTCTGTATGTTTAAAATAACCTACTAAAGATTGCTTGACTACATAATGTCTTCTAGATAATATAGCAGAAATAATTTTCCTCCTACCTTGGATACAACTAAATATTTTTACATTTTACGATAAGCAATTCTTGTTCAATTTTTATGTACCCAAATACTAACATACTTACCTAATGATAAAATCAAAATATGTACTGGAATGAGTCACATGACATTTTGACTACAGTGCCTTCCATTAGCATGGTGCTCATGAGCAACTATATAATATTTTAACTATATGAAGGAAGATGTCTTTATTTTTCTTACCTGAAGGAACATAGAACGAATCCCCAGTTGTTATTATATAAGGTGTTTCATGTAAGGTACATAAAAGGTCACCAAAGTTAACATAAAAAACCTGTAAAATTAAAAATTAAAATCTCATTTCAAATTGAACCACCACAACAGCACACTACAAAGAAACTTAAAGGAATGTAGTAAGCAGAATAATGACCCTCCAAAGATCATCCAAAAGATATCCACACTCTCATCTCCAGAATTTGTTTTGTTACATGGGAAAAGGGACCTTGAGATTGGGAGATAGGTAAGTCTGGATTATCTAGTTGCGCCTATTCAAATCACACAAACCCTTAAAAGTGGAGAAACTCCTGGAAGCAGAAGAGAAATGAAGCAGAGGAAAACCAGAGAAATTCAAAGCATGAAAAGGACATAGACTGTTGCTGGCACTGAAGATTAGAGGGCCATGAGCCAGGAAATATAGGCTATTTCTAGAAACTGAGAATGAACTCTGGCCAATAGCCAGCAAGGAAATGGGAGCCTCAGTCCTACAACAACATGGAACTGAATTCTGCCAACAACCTGAATAAACCTGAAAGCAGATTCATCCTAAGAGTCTCCAGAGAGGGATACAGAGCTTCCAACAACTTGATTCCAGCCCTGTGATACTCTAAACAGAATACTCAGCCAAGCTCACCAGGATTCTAAGCAATATAACTGTGAGATAGTAAGTGGGTATTGTTTTTAAGTCAATGAATTTATAGTAATTTGTTAAAACAGCAACAGAAAACTAATACAAGAAGAAATTTCTTTTGTTCTTATTATTTACCAGCTTACGAAAATTCAGAACCACTGTAAATAACATCACTTAGCTATACTACAAAATAGCTAGGTTTTATATACACCTTTTTAAAGGTTACATGGTTGGGAGAAGTAATTCAACCTGACAGATCAAAGAAAGAACAAAAAGCAAAACAAATGATACATTTAAACAAGCATCAACATTAAGAAAGTAAAAGAGGATAAATCTAACTCTCAATCACAAAGGCTTCCACATTCATATTCATGGCAAATTTTGCATTTTATACACAGGTAGCACCATGGCAATGATCTGGTTTTTGGGCAACTAAAAAAACATAAACCCTTCAAACATTCAGATTCAAATTCTGAGATTCAGCCATCAAAAATATTTTGCCTCAGAAAATTACTCCTCCTCTTCCACCTCTTTTTTTTTTCCTTAACACTTTGTAAAATGAGCCTAAAATACCAGAAAAACAATACTCCTTGCCAGCCACTATTCTAAGCACTTAATTTGTATTCATTTAATGTAAGTAGCAGTGAGACAGGTACTGTTTTAATAGCTTTATACAAATGAAGAAAATGAGGCAACAGATGGGTGTAATTTCCCAAGTTCACAACGTAAATGGCAGAAATGAGATTTGAACTCAGGCACTTTGATTCCAGAATCCATGCTCTTAACCACTATGATATGCTAATTCCCTAAATAGGAAAAAAGTTCTTCAAATGGTTCCAAAGGTACTTTATAATTTAATTTAAAAAAATTTTTATTACATCTAAAAAAATTATTACATCTAAAAAAATTTTGCCTCAATTTAAAAGACAAAAAGATAAAAATATACTACCCAGAAAGTCAAGCATATATTTCTAGATTTTTTTTTTATTTATCTATTCTATTTAGCTAAGTACACCTCTTTCCAGTTCTGCAAACATTTTAGTAGGAAGGCTTTTGAAGTACACAAAAATGAATGATGAACTCCCATGAATATCTAATACCAATAACCTTCCCTGTTCCATCTCTTTACTTCCTCCATTCCATGTCATTTTGCAATAAATAACCCAGCATCATACATCATCTGTAAATATTTCAGTGTGTACTAAAAAAATCAAGGTGTTTTTAAAATTTTTATTTATTTTTTAAAGTTCTGTTCATTTTCTTTAGTAATCTCCATACTCAGCATGTGGCTTGAACTCACAACCGGAGATCAAGAGTCACATGCTCTACCAATAGAACCAGCCAGGCACCCCTCAAGGTGCTTTTTAAAAACACGACTACAAGTTTTATCACACCTAAACATAAATGAATATTTAATATCAAATACCCAGTCAGTATTAAAATTTCCAATTGTCACTTAAATGTATTTTTAAGAGTTTGTTTATCCTCTTAAATTGCTCAATGCTACAGTGGTTCTCAATTTGGGGGTGATTTCTCAATTTCAGGAGACAAGAGGCAATGTCTGGGGACATTTCTGATTTTTACAACTAGAGGAGTACTAATAGAATCTAGTTGGCAGAGGCCAGGGGTGCTACCAAACATCCCACAATGCACAGGAAGCCCCTCTACAACAAAGCATTATCGAGTCTAAAATGTCAATAGTGCTATGGTTGAGAAACGCTGAGCTATTAAGTTCTACTTGGTTCTTTTTTATTCCTTGCAACTTATTTACTAAAGAAATCAAGCAAATTTTGCTGTAAAAATCTTTGCGTAGCTGAATTTTGCTGATTACAACCCCAGGGTATCATTTGAAAGGTCATCTATTCTTTATTTCCTATAAATTGGTAGTTAGATATTAAGAGTTTTGACCAAATTCAGGTATTTTTGTTGTTTGCTTTTTTTTTTTTTTTTTTTTGCTTGTTTGTTTTTAAAGGAGATGGGAGAGGCAAGACTATTTCATACATAGTGTGGTATTCTGCCATTAGGAGGCACATAATGTCTGGTTGTCTTTTTTTTTTTCTTTTTTTTTCATTTATTTTTTCATTTATTTTTTAATTAATTAATTTTTAACCCCAGCCTCCCACCCTCCTTCTCTCCAGCAACCCTCAGTTTGTTTCCTATGATTAAGAGTCTCCTATAATTTATCTCCCTGATTTCATCTTATTTTTTCCTCTCTTCCCCTATGATCCTCTGTTTTGTTTCTTAAATTCCACATGAGTGAGCTCATGCAATAATTCTTTCTCTGACTGACCTATTTCACTTAGTATAATACCCTCTAGCTCCATCCACATCATTGCAAATGGCAAGATTTCATTTTTTCGATGGCTGAGTAATATTCCATTGTATGTGTGTGTGTGTGTGTGTGTATGTGTGTATGTACACATACATATATACACATACCACATCTTTATCCATTCATCTGTTGGTGGACACCTGGGCTCTTTTTCCCTAGTTTGGCTATTGTGGACATTGCAGCTATAAACATTGGGGTTAAGGTGCCCCTTCAGATCACTACATTTGTATCTTTGGGGTAAATCCCTAGTAGTGCAATTGCTGGGTCATATGGTCATATGGTAGCTCTATTTTCAACTTTTGGGGTTGTCTTCTTTTTAAAGATTGATACTCAATGCCTAGACAGATCCAACAGTTTATCAGGGGTTGTAAAATGGTAATATTTCATTCTACCATTCCTTTTTCATTTATTAATTGGAATATTTTTTTTAAGATTTAATTTATTTATTTGACAGAGAGAGAGACAGCCAGCGAGAGAGGGAACACAAGCAGGAGGAGTGGGAGAGGAAGAAGCAGGCTTCCCAGTGGAGCAGGGAGCCCAATGTGGGGCTCGATCCCAGGACCCTGGGATCATGTCCTGAGCCGAAGGCAGATGTTTAATGACTGAGCCACCCAGGCGCCCCTATTAATTGGAATATTTTTTAAAAGATTTTATTTGTTTATTTGAGAGAGAGAGCACAAACAGGGGGAGCATCAGAGAGGGAGAAGCAGGCTCCCCACTGAGCAGGGCGCCCGATGTGGGGCTCAATCCCAGCACCCTGGGATCATGACCTGAGCCAAAGGCAGATGCTTAACCAACTGAGCCACCCAGACACCCCTGATTGGAGTCTTTTTTTTTTTTTTTAAGATTTTATTTATTTATATGTCAGAGAGAGAGACAGAGAGAGCACAAGCAGGGGGAGTAGCAGGCAGAAGGCTGATGCAGGACTCGATCCGAGGACTCCAGGATCATGACCTGAGCCAAAGGCAGATGCTTAACTGACTGAGCCACCCAGGCATCCCTGGAATATTTCTTTTTTCTTTTTTTTAAAGATTTTATTTATTTGACAGAAAGAGAGACAGCCAGCGAGAGAGGGAACAAAAACAGGGGGAGTGGGAGAGGAAGAAGCAGGCTCCAAGCAGAGCACGGAGCCTGATGCGGGGCTCGATTCCAGAACCCTGGGATTACGCCCTGAGCCCAAGGCAGACGCTTAACGACTGAGCCACCCAGGCACCCCTGGAATATTTCTAACAAGAACAAACTTCACCTCATTTTTATTTGGTTACATAATAGTAAAGTTTATAAGAAAAGGGCAGAAAAAATGTTTGATTATTTCCCTTTATTTGCCGTATTCGTTGTCAAAATAAGTTAGCCTCCTAGAATTCTCCAAAAGCGGTGAATTAGCTTTTCTCTTTGTAGTAGTCTTTCAAACTCATGAATTTAGATATAAGGGCTATGTATCAATCCACTTGTTATTCTTTATGATTCTCAAGCTGTCACATCTTTGTGCAGTGAGAGCATCTTCAAGTTGGATCCTGAGACCTTATCACCCAATTCTAATGGTCTCTGCTAAGTTTGCTAGCAGTTATGATAAAAAACATTTCAAACTCAGTGGCACCTGGGTGACGCAGTTGAGTAGGCCCTCTGACTCTTGGTTTCGGCTCAGGTCATGGTCTCAGGGTTGTGAGACTGAGCCCCGTGTCAGGCTCCACGCTCAGTGCAGAGTCAGCTTGAGACTCTCTCTCCCTCTCCCTCTGCCCCTCCTCCCCACACTCTCTCTAAAATAAATAAATAAATAAATAAATAAATAAATAAATAAATAAATAAATATCATATATATATATATATATATATATATGTTTCGAGCTCAGCTCCAGGCCTACATTCAGACATTTCTCTAAGAAACTCTGGTTCTTTAAAGTATGTTGCTCTCACTTTTTTGTTTTTTAGTTCCAGAACATTTATTGTCTAATTTTTCAAATATTTCCACCCCTTCACTCATTTGTGTTTTTTCCTCTCTTCTCCTGGTTTTTTTGTTTTTTGCTTTTTGTTTTCTGTTCTCCACATCACTTAACTTTTATATTTTCCATTTCTTAATCTCTTCTTGTTTTTTGGGAGAGCTCCACAAGGAACTTCCACAGTTAATCTGTTAATTCTTCTGTGGTTTGATTTTAACAAATCTACTACTGCTACTATCTCCCTTTCATACAGATTCTTAACACTGACTTTGAAGGAAAGAGTTAACAGCCTGTGCTGTTTCTCCATCTGGTCCCTTTTATTTCTCAAAAGCATATATTCAAAAGTGTGCTTCATATTTTAAAAAATGTAAAAATACTCTGTTATAAAAAAAAACCTTTAATTTTCATTATAAAAAGTTAAAGGCAATATTTAGAAGAAATAAAAACTATAATAACCTGATAACATGTTATTTTTCTGTAGTTCCTTCAATTTTCATTTTTAAATTCTAATCAGAATAAAATAGAGTTTTTTATTTTCCATAAGTTTGCTTAAATATTTATCCTAAAGGTCTTTTTATACAGCTATTCTTCAAAAATAATATGCTGAAACTGATATAAAAATACTTATTGCAGTACCTGGAACATCTAAGTGCTATATAACTGCTTATTATTATATAATGACATCTTATTAAGTCAAAATATAAAATATAACCATTTCTTTCTGCAACACTTTTCAATGGTTTCTAATTTTTGCAGTTTCTATCAATGTTACAATAAACACCTATATATGTCCAGCTTCCCTAACCTTTAAATTATTTTCCAGGGAAAACATTCTGAAATGAGATTCATAAATCAAAAGGTACAAATATTTTTCCAATAATTTCTACTAGCTCAGTAAATATAAAATATTCTTGTTTTTAATGTGGATTCCTTTGAATAGTAGCCAGGTTAAATACTTTCAAACATTCACTATTTAAATTTTCTTTTGTATAATAAAGGCATTACAGTTTAATGGATAACTGCTATTATTTCAATGATGATATTTCACAATGCTTATCTTATTAATTGTTCCTTAATGATTACGCAGAAATCATCAATACTTTAGTTAAATGTGTTATTTTTACTGTTTTAATAGCACCTGGAGATCTTTAACATTTTAAGATTGGATTAAAGCATATTTTAAAGTATTTCAAATCTGATTCTAGTTATAATAATGTATTAATGAATTACTCTGACTTTCATGTGCACCTTCTTTTCTTGCCTCAATTTGCCCTTCTTTGGTAATCTAAACTCAAGGGCCCTGATGTTCTTTTTTTCTTTCTTCAGTTTACTTTAATTTTGTCAATAAAAATAACTGTTTTGAATGCAATACTCCAGTAACCCATGATATCACAGGTTCCTGAAATGTTACTTACTGAAAAATGTGCCTTAGACTCAGTATTTTTAAATGGCAGTAAAAGAGTAAATATTATCAAAATTTGGTGATATTCAAATTCTATAATTTTCAAATACAAAATGTACAAATATAACATATATATATCTCACATCAATGGTGTAGGGGCATGTGTCTCCAATGACAGAGAAAGAAAAAGACTCACCTTGAACCTCATTATAATTTCAGCCAGTAATACTGCCGCATACAGTAATACATTATTTAGTACTTACTGAAGTAACTAGCTCCTACTTCTCAGACAACTGTTAATCACATGATTCTGAAGAAGACTTTTAAAACCTCATTACTGCTAAGCTGCATGATCAGTGAAATGAAATTTAGACTTAATTTTCACCAGCTCTAATGATTTGTTTGCAAACCTACATTCTACGGTTCTTTTAAGTAAAGAATATTCCCTAAACTTTTGAATTTCAAGGTTACACTGCTATGCACAGAACAGGTACTTTTAAATAACCATTGGCTGACTGACTCTAAACAGATTCAACAGAAAAACTCTCTATGCACTACAATAATATCATTTCTGAGAAAAGAGCATTTTTAATGCCTCATCAAGTCCAATAAATCACAGTTATACTAATAGAGAAACATTAACATATGGAGAAATACACTCACCAATATATCTGAGCCAACATGCTGCTTTCCCTTTTCTTGATGTGGTCCTAATATCAATTTTCCAGTAGAAAAAATAGGTGTATCCAGTGTTTTATACACTTTCAAATCACCATGCTCAACAAAAAATTGAAATGTATCTCGTGGCCTTAGAAGATCTAAGGGAAAAACACTAATATAAATATAAAGCAACAACAATAATGTTCAATGATATAATACATACACACACATATATACAATAGAATTATTCCTAGATATAAACCTGCCTTACAAAGACAGAAGTGATTAAGGTTGTTTACTTGAGCTACAATGGTAGAGGTCAAATTTTGTCTGTCTCACAAGCTGTGGGACCAGGCAAGTTACTTCTCTCTCTGTGTCTCTGTTTTCTTTTCTGTAAAATGGGACAATAGTTTATCTATGTTAGAGTTGTGACTATCAAATGAATTAATGTGTATAAAGTATTTAAAATACTGTCTGACACAAAATAAGCATTAGGTAAGTCTTAGCTACTAATAATAACAATGGCAGAATTATTATTATTTCTATTATAGCTCAGCCAGAAAACAAAATTAGCTAAGAAACAAGAATTCCACATCTTTAAAAAGTTTAACATAGCCCACAATTGACAAACGCATCATCATAATAGATTATTTTGTACCTGCTTGACTGATTATTAAATAGCAAGATTTTTATCAAGTAAAGCAAGAGTACTTACTATTGCTCACAAATCACTATCTCTATTTTGAATTTCCCTTTTACTTATAAACCTTTACAAATATATAGTTAATACATTCTTCTGTAAACAACTTCTGTTTCCTTGGATATTTGGGAATGTTAGTAATCTCACAGATTACAGGATATAGAAAATACATAGACTCAAGAAACAGACAAAAAGTTATGAACTCCTGACAACACTCACAACTTTTCTAACCTGATACAATATAGCAATGTTTTTAGTTAAGACACTACACTAAACAAAATTTTCTGTCTACCTGTTTCCAAATAAATAATTTGATTATAAAAATAACTTTACTACTTAAGATGTTAAATGGAACCTATTTCACAGCCAAAATTTTAATTGGGAATACGATTACTGACTCTCTGGTTTGACCTATTTGTTTGGTGACTTAGGATAAATAGTCCTCAGTACTCACCAGTATAGTCAAAACAGCTAAAACATTTAAATATTTCCTGTATGTAAATATTGCCTGTTGGTAAATAGCTAAGTGTCCCCTACTTGCCCTTACCACAGTATAGCCCATCCTTCAGAACCAATCATGGGCTCATGGACAATGTACTTTTAATGCCTATTAGATACAACAGCAGGCCTCTAGAAGCCTCTGCTGGTTAAGCCTGGCATTTGTGTGGCAGATCAATGTCCTTGCTAGTCATCACCCTAAGGGTCCAATTTCCCAGGTACTATTATTGGCATCCCATGGCCCAGAAGGCTGTCTAAATCCTGCCCACAGTCCCTGCCTGGACTCACAGTAAGGGTGTATTCTGGGATCTACTAGGTAAATTGTAACAATTACCCATAAAAACCCCTGTTCCCATGTGTCATCTTGGTTAAAGAAGGCTTAGGCCCTATTGGGGGAGGCAACACTCCTGATGATAGCACCTGTACCCTAGAGGATAAATGCATTGTTCTATGTGTCCCCTAGACATTGTTTGCTATCAAAGCTCTCCCAGAGTAGTCTTCACATAGGCTACTTACTGGATTTAGACACTCTACTGGACTTTGGCTCTAAAAGAGCTGGGAAGAAAAAGAGAAAGTAGATAGGCTAGTCATCAAGCCAGCAATTTGTCCTTACTAATTATTAAATTAAGCATTTTCATTATCCCTAATCTTACCCATGGGAACAATCTCTCTTGTTTCTGGGTCCTTTACCCTTGTTGGCTGCAATGGATCTCCCAGAGGTATACTCAGATTTACCAAGAATTTATTCTCTGCAAAAGAAATATCACTGTAATACAAATCACTTACTTAAAATTCTTCTCAAAAAAAAGTCTAGTATGAAATACAACTATGGACAAGTTGGTTAAAAAAAAAAAAAAGACTGCAACAGGCATAAAAATCTCTTCCTATTTTTCTATTTATAAATGACCACTCTGATAAACAAAAATTCAAAAACCACAATGATTTAATATAGAAGCAAACATACTAAACTTTTTTTCTGTAAACCTGTTATGACAACTTTTGGTACTCTTGCATCATCAAGAATGTTTTGAATATTCTCTCAAGAGAGCTAGAAGTATGTAATATACTTCAGGAAAAAATTCATTACAATGTCTATTATAATCATAATTTGAGCATGGGAAAAGTGAGTTTCAATGACAGGGTAATACTCGTGAGGAAGTGTCTTATATTATGCTATTAATGATTTTTTTAAAGAGCAAAATCTGTTTATTTTCAGAATTTGGACAAAAGAGTGGACATTAAAAAGTGAATTCAAAAAAATAGAAAAAGAAAATACAATATTCTAAAACCTATAGGATGCAGCAAAAGCAGATGTTAAGAGTGAAATTTATGCTATAAATGCCTGTATTGAGAAATAAAGTTCAAAGAAACGACTTAACATTACACCACAAGAACTAGAAAACTTAGCTGAAACTTAGTAGAGGAAGGAAACCACAAAGAAAAATTAGAAATAAATAAAGTAGAGACCAGAATAAACAATAACATAACATTGAAAGTAATAAGCAGTTTTGTCATTTGATTTCTTATTTGGCCCAATGCTTGCTTGTGCAGTGGTGTATTGTTTATTATTTATATACTAAATATTTAATAGTTTACACTGTAGATTTTCAAGCTTTGTTTTATTATTGATCTTTAGTTTTGAACCACTGTGGTTAGAAAACATACTTGGTATGATTTCAGTCTTCGTAAATTTGTAATATTTGTTATGTCTCTTTTTATGTGGTTTAACCAGGGGATTCTTCTGTGTGTACTTGAAGAAAATGTGTATTCTATTTTTCTTGGATGGAATGTTTTATATACTATCTTTTAGAACCATATACTCTGAAATATGCTTCAAGTTAAAAATGTTCTTGTTGAAAAAAATAACTTTCACTGAGAGTACTCATTTAAAACAAAGCATAGTAGAAGGGAGGTGGGTGGGAGGATGGGTGAAGTAGGTGAAGGGAATTAAGAGTACACTTATCTTCGTGAACACTGAGTAATGATGTTTAAAATTGCTGAATTACTATATTGTAAACCTGAAACTAATATAACACTGTATGTTAACTATACTGGAATTAAAATAACTTAATAAAAAATAAAAGAAAGAAAAAAGTGAATTCACTCTAATGTATTACATCTAATGTTTTTATAAATAAATTTCAAAATTTGTACAGAGCTACTTCTCAGAGCACTATGATTTAAAATAAAATCTAAAAGTTACTTTCAGGAATAAGTTCATACTTCTTTCCTCATTATCAAGACAGATCCTTTTCCTATTAACCATTTTGCTGACTGTTCCAATGTTTCCTTTTGACTTCTTTTTAGATGATACTGTGTCTGGGGACAGTATTCCACCAATCACAAATCCTCCTGAAAGTTAAGAACAAAAAAGGTAAAGTATCATACCTGAGAAAGTAAAGATAGTGAAACAAAATTTAAATTACTTTAGCACATTTCCTTTCAGACTACCAAAGAATATTTTACTATTACTATATTCTACAGCCAGGAACTCAAACAACACAAATACCAACCAATTCCACTTATGTTTCAACTACCCTAAATTTAGATGCACTGATGAATGATCTCTGTTGCTTGAAATCAAAAGTCAGGTTGAAAAACAAAGAACACAAAAGCCAGCAATGAAATATTTATAATAATTCACATGTGAGTTTAGTTCTTTGACTTACATATATCCATCACAGAAAGGAAATAACTTTCTTGCCCACTATCTATATTTCTGTATAGAAATATGATGAGCAAATGGGATGAGAATAGTAAAGGGGAATACTTAAATCTTTGCCTCTTATAATTTTCTCATGTTCTGATCTAATGGCTTATTTTATGCAATTAAAAACCTTGTTCAATAGTATGGAATAATAACACTCTCAAGCCACACTCACACCTCAAACTGCTACCAAAGAGAGAAAAAGATAAACATTTCTATAGCAATCAGACAAATCTGTACTTGAATCTATTCTGGCCTCATTTTTGGAGGAGGATGATAAAATGAAATAATTTATGTAAATATGTAAGACAGCGCTTTGCACATAATATACATAAATAAACTGTTGCATCCTCATTATTCTTTATTGTGAGATATTAAAGTGTAGATTGGAATTTACCTGATGGCCTTCCATGATAATCTACTCGCTCTCCCCGCCAATATTCCAAAGGTTTCAATCGTGTTCTCTTGGTCCTGCGAACATTTGGTGTGTTGGAAGGCAATACTGTAAAAATATATTACAGAAAAATGTACACACATAAATGTTTAATTGGATGGTCTTTGTAATGGAAAGACTGATATTACCCTCTACAACACTAATGTTTCTAGACAAAACAGTAGAAAAACAAAATTTTAAAATATATTTGTGCTAATAGTTAAAGAAATGCCAATGAAAAACTGCTAGATTGGCAAAGATTAAAAAACTTGGTAACACCCAGAGTGAATGATATAAAAGGCACACAGAAACTCAAATATATTTAAGTAGAAATGTAAACTGACTGAAGGCAATTTAGCCATAACTTGATTCAGAATTTAATTTATAGGAAACAAATCTGCAAAAATACTCACAAAAAGAGGCAAAGCTAGAGGTGGTCCAAGATGGTAGCATAGGGAAGACCCTGAACTCACATCCTCCATGGACATACTGAACCTGCACCTACATATAGACCAATTCCTTATAAAGAACTGAGAGCTGACTGAACAATTGCTCAACAAAGGACAGAGGGACCACTGAGAGAAAGGTAGGAGAGACAAGACACAGTAGCATCTGAAACTCCACCCCAATATGATGACCAGCAGAAGGGAGGGATGTCACTGAGAAGTGCACAGATTCACCTACCCTGAGGCACAAAAACCCCAACAAACAAACAAAAAACCAGTGGTTTAAAGGGTAACTAGACTATAACTGAAGAAAATCCATTTACTAACCCTAGAGCATCTGCCAAAAAGTGGCACAGCTACTGGAACTCTCTCCAGGTCACAGGTGCTGGCAAGCACCATTGTTTACATTCCTCTACCTTGATAATGCAGATGGGAGCAGAATTCAGGTGCTCTAGCTGGCATGCTAGGGCTACCATAGCCAGACCCAGGACCCAAGCTCCAGCCATCCCCATAGAATAACACCCCACCTGCCTTGCCACATCACACCAGGGTGACCACAGCACACTCCAGGTCTAGCTGGCCACCCAAAACCGCCAAGCACACAGAGTCTACATAGGGAATATTCCTACACAAGTCCACTTCTTCAAGACCAGGAGAGGTAACTGTCCAACTTATTCATAGAAAGAAACAGAACAAAATAAGGAGACATGTTCATGCTCATGTTCCAAATGAAAGAGTAAGATAAAACTCAACAACAACAACAAAAACTAAATGAAATACAGATAAACAGTCCACATGAAAAGGAGTTCAAAGTAATGATCATAAAAATGCTCATCAAACTTGAGAGAATGGATGAACTTAGTGAGAACTTCAATAGACAGAAAATATAAAAAAGAACCAATCAGAGCTAAAGAATACGAAACTGAAAGGAAAAATAGACTAGAGGAATTAACAGCAAATTAGAGGATGTAGAAGAATGGATCAGTGAGATGGAAGAAAACACCTAAGCTGAAAAGCAAAAAAAAAAAAATTTTTTTTAAATGAAGATAGGTTAAGGGAACCCTGGGATAACACCAAGTGTAATAACATAGTACTACAGGGGCTGCAGAAGAAGAAGAAGAAGAAAAAAAGAGAAGGGCACAACACTTAACTGAAGAAATAACTGAAAACTTCCCTAATTAGGGAAAGGAAACAGACATTCAAGTTCAGGAAAAACAGAGAGCACCAAATAATATGAACCCAAGGAGGTCCACACCAACACTCATAATAATTAAAATATCAAAAGTTAAGATAAAGTAGAAATCTTAAAAGCAGCAAGAGAAAGCAGATAGTTTTACACAGGAAAAACCCATAAGGATATCAGCTGATTTTTCAGCAGAAACTTTGCATGCCAGAAGAGAGAGGCAGGATATATTCAAAGTCCTGAAAGGAAAAACAAAACAAAACAAAAAAAACCCAAAACAACAAAACCAAGAATGCTCTTTCCAGGGAAGGTTATCATTCAAAATTGAAGGAGAGATGTGAATTTCCCAAACAAGTTAAAGAAGTTCATCACCACTAAACCAGCCTTACAAGAAATATTAAAAGAATTTCTTTAAGCAGAAAAGAGAAATCCATAACTAGAAGTAAGAAAATTAGGAAAGGAAAATTTTCACTGGTAAAAGCAAACATATGAAAAAGGTAGTACATCAGTCATTTATAAAGCTAGTATGAAGGTTAAAAGACACAAGTAGTAAAAATCAATTATATTTAGAAAAATTATTTATGGGATTCACAAATAAAGATGTAAAATTTTACATCATGTACATAAAATGTGGAGGAGGGAGCAAAAACATAGTGCTTTCAAAATGTGTTGGAACTCAATCAACCATCAACTTAATATAGACTCCTATATACGTAGAATGTATATATGAACCTCATGTTAATACCATAAATAAAAAACCTGTAATGGAAACACAAAACAAAAAAAGAGAGAAAAGAATACAAGCATAACACTAAAGAAAGTCACCGAATCACGAGAGAAAAAAAAAGGAACACAGAACACTACAAAAGCAGCTAGAAAACAATGGAAAAAAATCACAGTAAGTACATACCTATCAATAATTGCTTTAAATGTAAATGGACTGAATGATCTAATCAAAAGACACAGGGTGAGTGAATGGATAAAAAATGACACCCATCAATGTGCCGTCTAGAATAAATTCAGTTCATACCTAACAACACATACAAACTGAAGTTGGGACCAAAAAAGAGCCCATACAAATGGAGGTGAAAAAAAAACCTAGGGTAGCAATAACTACATCAAACCAAAAATAACATTAAAATAAAGACTACAAGAGACAAGGAAGGGAATTACATAATTATGTGGGATCAATCCAACAAGAGGATGTAACAGTTGTAAGTATATATGAACCCAATATAGGAATACTTAAATATATAAAGTAAATATTAAAAGACACAAAAGGAGAAACTGACAGTAATACAACAGCAGTAGACTTCAGGGGTGCCTGGGTGGCTCACGGGGTTAAGCATCTGCCTTTGGCTCAGGTCATGATCACAGACTCCTGGGATCGAGCCCCATGTCGGGCTCACTACTCAGTGGAGAGTCTGCTTCTCCCCTTCCCTCTGCCCTTCCCCCTACTTGTGCATGCATACGCGTGCTCTCTCTCTCTCTTTCTCTCTCTCTCTCAAATAAATAAATCTTTAAAAAAAAAAAAAAAGAATTGTATTAGCAGATAACATGATACTATATGTGGAAAACACAAAAGACTCCACCCCAAAAATTGCTAGAACTCATACAGGAATTCAGTAAAGTGGCAGGATATAAAATCAATAGACAGAAATCATTTGCATTTCTATACACTAACAATGAGACAAAAGAAAGAAATTAAAGAGTTGATACCCATTTACAATTGCACCAAAAACCATAAGATACCTAGGAATAAATCTAACCAAAGAGGCAAAGGATCTGTACTCAGAAAACTATAGAGTACTCATGAAAGAAATGGAGGAAGACACAACGTAATGGAAAAACATTCCATGCTCATGGACTGGAAGAACAAATATTGTTAAAATGCCTATGCTATCTAGAGCAGTCTATACATTCATTGTAATCCCTATCAAAACACCATCAATTTTTATCACAGAACTGGAACAAATCATCCTAAAATTTGTATAAAACCAGAAAAGACCCTGAATAGCCAAAAGAATGTTGAAAAAGAAAACCAAAGCTGGTGGCATCACAATGTACAATGCCAGACTTCAAGCTCTATTACAAAGCTGTAATCATCAAGACAGTATTGTACTGGCACAAAAACAGACACATGATCAATAGAACAGAACAGAGAACCTGGAAATGGACCCTCAACTCAATGGTCAACTAATCTTTAACAAAGCAGGAAAGAATATCCGATGGAAAAAAGTCTCTTCAACAAATGATGTTGGGGAAATTGGACAGCCACATGCAGAAGAATGAAACTGGACTATTCTCTTATACCATGCACAAAAATAAGCTCAAAATGGATGAAAGATCTACATGTGAGATAGGAATCCACCAAAATCCTAGAGGAGAACGTGGGCAGCAACCTCTGTGACCTTGGCTGCATCAACTTCTTGCTAGACATGTCTCCAAAAGCAAGGGAAACAAAGATAAAAATGAACTACTGGGACTTCATCAAGATAAAAAGCTTCTGCACAGCAGAGGAACAGCTGACAAAACCAAAGACAAACAGAATGGGAGAAGATATTTGCAAATGACATATCAGATAAAGGACTAGTATCCAAGATCTATAAAGAACTTGTCAAACACAACACCAAAAGAACAAATAATCTAGTCAAGAAATGGACAGAAGACATGAACAGACATTTCTGCAAAGAAGACATTCAAATGGCCAACAGACACATGAAAAAATGCTCAACATCACTTGGCATCAGGGAAATACAAATCAAAACCACAATGAGATACCACCTCACACCAGTCGGAATGGCTAAAATTAACAAGTCAGGAAATGACATGTTGGTGAAGATGTGGAGAAAGGGGAACCCTCTCACACTGTTGGTGGAAATGCAGGCTGGTCTAGTCACTTCTGGAGTTTCCTCAAGAAGTTAAAAATAGAGCCACCCTACAACCCAACAATTATGCTACTAGGTATTTACCCAAAGTATACAAACATAGTGATCCAAAGATGGACCTGCACCCCAATGTTTATAGCAGCAATGTCCACAAGAGCCAAACTATGGAAAGAGTCCAGATAACCATCGAAAGAGGAATGGATAAAGAAAATGTGGTGTATATATATACAATGGAATATTATGCACACATCAAAAAAATGAAATCTTGCCATTTGCAACAACGTAGATGGAATTAGAGGGTATTATGCTAAGCAAAATAAGTCAATCAGAGAAAGATAATTGTATGATTTCACTCATATGTGGAATTTAAGAAACAAAACAGGACTATAGGGGAAGGGAGGAAAAAATAAAACAAGACAAAATCAGAGAGAGAGACAAACCATAAGAGACTCTTAATCATAGAAAACAAACTGAGAGCTGCTAGTGGAGAGGGGGATGAGGGGATGGGGTAACTGGGTGACGGGCATCTTAGGGTGCTGGAATGAGCACTGGGTATTATATAAGACTGATGAATCACTGACCTCTACCTCTGAAACCAATAATACATTATATGTTAATTAATTGAATTTAAATAAAAAATTTTTAAAAAGACTGATGAATCACTGAACTCTACCTCTGAAACTAATAAAACACTATGTTAATTAATTCAATTTAAGTAAAATAAAATTTAAAAAATAAAGAAAAACGTATTTTTTAAAAAAGCAGCAGCAGCAGCAAAAAAAAAAAAGTAGTATCAACGAACTGAAACTCTCATAATCATTACAACTTTGGCTGTAAAATACTTTGGTTGTTACAGTTTATCATAACCATCTAGCTGATTTTCTGTTGGAAGTATTTCTCCTGGATTCTCAAGAGCTAGTTTTTGGAGTCAAATATACATACTAACTTTACCATGCACTAGTTGTGAAACATCACAGAAGCTAAAGCCACTCAACCTCTCTAAAGTGAACTGCAGTTTTTTCCATCTGCCTAATAAAAAATAACAAATAAATAACAGAACCCACCTCATGGAGTTTTGTGAGACGTAAATTAATATAATGTTGTAAAATGCCTGATATATAGCAATTCATTAAACATTAGCTATTACTGTTTTTTTAACTTTATTTAACTTACTTACTTATTTAAGTAATCTCTGCACCCAACATGGGGCTCGAACTCATGACCCCAAGACCAAGAGTCACATGTTCTTCTGACTGAGCCAGCCAGGTGCCCCACTATTACTGTTTTTTTAAAAAAAATGGATAAAGCTGTATTTATAAGAATGTTCATGGTAGTACTATTTATATTTAGAAAACAAAAACCAAATTGAACACCATCTAAATGCTTCACAATAGAAAACTTACAATCGGGGTAGTTATATGTGCATGTGTTTGTGTGAATACACATAAACCCACTCATTTTATCTGAACAATGCAAAGTTCTATATACTAAGCTGACCTTGTTGGCTATATAATCAAATTCCTATGCTTTTACTATTTCTGTTTGCTAGAAGTTTCCAATTCTGAAAGTAATTTATTAAAATCTCCCAGTCTAACTACTGTTTAAGTGCAAATCTTGTTTTTTTAGTTTTTCCTTTATACATTTTATAAGCATTTATGATTTTTCTAACTACTTCATTAATTTTTTATCACATGTCCTTCTTTATTCTGTTCAGCACTTTCATTTTTACCTTAAATTCCACTTTGCCTAATATTAAAATCACACTATTTTCAGTAGTCTACCTAATTTTTTGACAATCTTTTATTTTTTAACCTGTTTTAAGTGTTTCTTATAAACACATATATCAATTTGTACTATTTAACCAAATCTGAGATTCCCTACCTTATTAGAGGAATTCAATCCATTATTTAGTGTAACAAGTAACACATTTCCTTTTATTCCTTCCATCTTACTTTGTATTTAACTAGTTATTTTACATCAGTACCTCTTCTTTCTCATTTGAGCAAATGACCATATGTTTTTCCTCCCCTCCCTTGGTCATTTCAAAATTTTGCTGTGCTTTTTCACTCTAATATTGGTCACATTTCCATTCTTGACATTCAAAAATCAAACTCTCATTTCTCCATGATTATATTAAAAACTATATTCCTTACCAAGATATGCTATCTCTCCTTTTCTCATTCAATAAAATAAAACTTTTAGACTACTTTTACTACCACTCTTCTGCCCCTACTCTTTTCCCTACCATATGAAGTTTTAATTAAAGATAGTATGGATTTCAAGGTTTTTGTTTTTTTTTAAAGATTTTATTTTGTTTATTTGACAGAAACAGCCAGCGAGAGAGGGAACACAAGCAGGGGAAGTGGGAGAGGAAGAAGCAGGCTCTTAGTGGAGGAGGAGCCTGATGTGGGGCTCGATCCCAGAACGCTGGGATCACACCCTGAGCTGAAGGCAGACGCTCAACGACTGCGCCACCCAAGGCGCCCCGGATTTCAAGGTATTATTACAAAAGTCATTATTTAGCACCTATAAATTCCCATTCACATTAGCATTAGGTAGTAGTTACACCCTAAGGTAATCAGCAATGATTCACATCCTTGTGTAATAATCCCCTCCCCTAAGATGGATGTGGGAACTGTGACTTTTTTCTCATCTGCAGAATATGGCAACAGTGACAGGGAATCACTATGATTACATCATAATTATATATATGACAATATATGACATTATACATATAAGACATGATCTAGCAGAAGCAGAGAGAAATTCTTCCTTGCTGACTCTGAAGAACCAAGGGGCCATACTAGGAAGGAGCCTATGGAAAGGGTCATGTGGCAAGGAACTGCAAGTAGCCTTTAGAAGCTGAAAGTAATGGCCCATGGCTGACAGACAGCAAGAAAACAGGTAACTCAGTCCCACAGTTTCAAGAAACTGAATTCTAACAACCATATGAGCTTGGAATAAGACCTCAAACCTCATGAGACCACAACCCAGGCTGACACTGTTGATTGCAGCCTGTGACTCTTGATCAGAGGACCCAGCTAATCTGTGCCTGGGCTTCTGACCCAAAGAAAATATGGATAACAAATAAATGTGTGCTGTCTAAGCCATTAAATTGTGGTAATTTAATACATAGCAACAGAAAAAAATACACATTATTTAAATTTAACCACATACATTACAAGAATTATTCCTCACCACTGTTTCCTCTTTGGAGTCAGTTTTGTTTATACACTTGATTAGACAGAATACCTTACATGAGTATTTTACCAGGAGGATTTAGAGTCAACTCAATTTTTGCATTATCTGCAAAGTAAAATTCACTTATCAGAAAGGAAACTATCTTGGACTGGACTGTAATACATTTCTTAAAATAGACTAAAGATGTTATTTTATTCTTCCAATATTACACAGATCAACAGTACTAGTCATTTTTTCTCCCTTATATATTATTTTTTCTGTCTAGAAGGTTCTCTATATTCTTGAAATTTAGGAATTTTATTCACTGATGTCTAGAAGTTTATGTTTTTCAATAATTTTGACTGGCCATTGGCAAACTCATTCAAATTGCGGATTTAAGCCATCTTTAATACAGGGAAGTTTTCTTTAACATACTTCTTTTAACTCTTTTCCCTCCTTCACCTGTTTCTCTTTTTTGGAAATCCTATTATTTGCAGGTTTTCTCAGCTGTCTCCATATTATTTCCACTGTATACCTTTTTTCCTAACGATATCCAGCTTTTCATATTTCGTCTCTGAGGAATTTTTTCCGTATCAACACCAGCTACTAATTCAGCTCTCAGCAAGTGATTACTGTTTACTTTCACTTCATCTACTAACTTTTTAAATTAAAAAATTGGATTTTTCAGTCCCAGAAAGTTTTCTATGCTATAACTGAAACTCTGAAAATGCTCATATTTCTTTTATTGTTAAAATTGTTACGCATCTACTACAAAAATTCTAGCTCACCAGCAGTTGACTACTGTTCATAGGCATGATGCTTGATTTTCCTGTCTCTAGTTGCTAAAGCCGCTGCTCAGGAACATTTTTATTTCTGTTTCCCTACTTCTGACTAGTTATCATTCCACTTCAAGAAGGCATTAAGCACTAAGGTAGAACAGTCTTTCTTCATATGGGCCCACAAAATATTGACAAAATGTGAGTTTTTGGTTGAAGCAATTTGAGGAAGCTTCACTCCTAGTGGTTCTCTTCAGGTACAAGTGCAGGAGCACTCACAACTTCAGGCACAGAGAGAAACATAAAAGGCCACTGCAATCCCACATAGGTGAGAGGTCCCATGAATCCTGACTGGCAAATATACCATTGGGAACCAGAGAGTTTTAATCCTCCACGGCCTCTCCATGGCTTCCCTAGCTCCCATCTTTGCCCACTTATTCCAGCTACTGCTTGTTTACAAGTGAACTGGATAAAAATGGGAGTTGTCAGGGATGTTATGTACCTAGCAGTTATTATTTACAGAATTCTCCACCCTGACTTCTTACTCTAGGTGAAATCATGCTCCTTAATATGGGGCAAAGAGTGAGAGGGACACAGATTTATAAATGAACAATAAAGATCATCATTGGCCTGTGATGACTTACTGTGAAATTCATAAGAACTAAACAAATAGTTTTAATTTATCTGCCAATTAATCCAAATACTTCCTCCCTATGTGAGAAAAATTAAGTCCTATTTAGTAACAGAGGTTTTATAATATGAAGATATTAAAAGAGAGAAATAATCTTACCTAACTTGTGATGTATTTTATTCTCTGGTATTACTGTAGATATTTTTACTCTTGAGTCACCTGCAAAATACAAATGATAATACCATGAGCAAAGTTTGCTAATTCCACAATGAATTAAACTGTGTTAGTTCTCAGTTTCAATGTAAGTATTTTAATTAAGTTTAACCTGACAATCATGTTATTACTTCTTTTACTTTTTACTGCTGAGGAATAAAGACTAATGAAAAACAGTGTAACATTTCTCTAGATCTTGCTACAATGTGTATGTCTAAAGAGTCTAACAGTTAAAAATAACAAAAAAAATTAGCAAGTTTTCCGGACTTCAGGTGAAATAAGCCACTTAGATTTAAAATGTAGGTTGTAATACAGAACAATCAATATGCTAATAATGTAATATATGATCTTTCAAGTTCTAAAATAGTACAAGTATACTAAATTTAGCAGTGTGCCAATTAGGCCAATTTTTCAACTTTCTTATTGAAACAGCATCTAAACATAGCTGCCATTAATTCTTTTTCTTCCTCTGCACAAATGTCGTTCTTTATCAAGAAGCAGAGTCTAATTCCCTTTTCTCTGAATTCCTTAATTCCCTGAATCTCTGCTGATCTTAATGGCTTGTTTGACTATCAGAACACAACAGAAATGACATTCTGGGACTTTAAATGCTAAGTCCTAAGACGATATGCAGGTTCCACCTGGGTCTCTTAGAACTTCACTCTGGAGAAAAACACCCTGTATGAAGTCTGACCACCCCAAGACTGCCATGCTGTGAGGAAACCCAAGCTAACCACATGGAAAGGCCATGTGGAGAAAAAAGATACTCTTGGCCAGCCCTCAGTTGTTCCAGCCACCCCAGCTTAGTAGTAAATATGTAAGAAAAAAGTCACCCTGGACTTCCAACCCAGTTGAGCTTTCAAATGACTCCAGCCCCAGCAGCTTGCATTTAAGTTGAATGCATGAGAGAGAGCCCAAGTGAGAATTACGCAACTAAGGCAAGTCAACCCACATAACGATTAGAGATAAATCAATTGTACTAAGCCACTAAGTTTTGGGTGTTTGTTATGGAGCAACATGGAACTGGGATACTTAACGTCCATAAATGACCTAAAACTTCTGACACAATTTTACATGTAATATACATTTCCTGAAAAGTAAGTCTAAGCTTTCATTATATTCTCAAATCAGTCCATAATAGCAAAAGACTGCTTATTTTTTATTTTTTTATTATGTTATGTTAGTCACCATTCAGTACTTCATTAGTTTTTGATGTAGTGTTCCATGATTCATTATTTGCATGTAACACCCAGTGCTCACTGCAATACGTGCCCTCTTTAATACCCATAACCAGACTAACCCATCCTCCCACCCCTCTCCCCTCTGAAACCCTCAGTTTGTTTCCCGGAGTCCATAGTCTCTCATGGTTCATCTCCCCCTCTGATTCCACCCCCCCCTTCATTTTTCTCTTCCTTCCCTTCCTAATGTCCTCCATGCTATTCCTTATGTTCCACATATGAGTGAAGCCATATGATAATTGTCTTTCTCTGCTTGACTTATTTCTCTTAGCATAATCCCCTCCATTTCTATCCCTGTCGATGCAAATGGTGGGTATTCATCCTTTCCGATGGCTGAGTAATATTCCATTGTATGTATGAACCACATCTTCTTTATCCATTCGTCTGTGAAGGGCATCCGGCTCCTTCCACAGTCTACCTATTGTGGACATTGCTGCTATGAACACTGAGGTGCATGTGCCCCTTCTTTTCACTACTTCTGTATCTTTGGGGTAAATACCCAGTGGTGAAATTGCTGGGTCATAGTGTAGCTCTATTTTTAATGTCTTCAGGAACCTCCATATTGTCTTCCAAAGTGGCTATACCAACTTGCATTCCCAACAACAGTGTAAGAGGGTTCCCCTTTCTCCACATCTTCTCCAACATTTGTTGTTTCCTGCCTTGTCAATTTTTGCCATTCTAACTGGCGTAAGGTGGTATCTCAGTGTGGTTTTGATGTGAATTTCCCTGATGGCTAATGATTTTGAACATTTTTTCATGTGTCTGATAGCCACTCATATGTCTTCATTGAAAAAGTGTCTGTTCATGCCTTCTGCCCATTTGACTTATTTGTTTTTTGGGTGTTGAGTTTGAGAAGCTCTTTATAGATCTTGGATACCAGCCCTTTATCTGTAGTAGCATTTGCAAATACCTTCTTCCATTCCATGGGTTGCCTCTTTATGTTGTTGACTGTTTCCCTTGCTGTGCAGAAGTTTTTTTATCTTGATGAAGTCCCAAAAGTTCATTTTTGCTTTTGTTTCCCTTGCCTTTAGAGACGTGTCTTGAAAGAAGTTGCTGTGGCCGATGTCGAAGACGTTACTGCCTATGTTCTCTAGAATTTTGATGGATTCCTATCTCACATCAAGGTCACTTATCCTTTTAGAGCTTATCTTTGTGTATGGTGTAAAAGAATGGTCTAGTTTCATTCTTCTGTATAAAGCTGTCCAATTTTCCCAGCACCATTTATTGAAGAGACTGTCTTTTTTCCGTTGGATATTTTTTCCTGCTTTATCAAAAATTAGTTGACCATAGAGCTGAGGATCCAAATCTGGGCTCTCTATTCTGTTCCATTGATCTATATGTCTGTTTTTGTGCCAGTATGATGCTGTCTTGGTGATCACAGCTTTGTAATATAGCTTGAAATCAGGCAACGTGATGCCCCCAGCTTTTTCTTTTTCAACATTTCCTCGGTGATTTGGGGTCTTTTCTGGTTCCATACAAATTTTAGGATTGTTTGTTGCGGCTCTTTGAAAAATGCCATTGGTATTTTGATCAGGATGGTGAACCACCCTTGCATCCCAGGAATAAATCCCACCTGGTCGTGGTGGATAATCCTTTTAACGTACTGTTGGATCGTATTGGCTAGGATCTTGTTGAGAATTTTGGCATCCATATTCATCAAGGATATTGGTCTGTAATTCTCCTTTTTGATGGGGTCTTTGCCTAGTTTTGGGATCAAGGTAATGCTGGCCTCATAGGATGGGTTTGGAAGTTTTCCTTCTGTTTCTATTTTCTGAAACAGTTTCAGGAGAATAGGTATTAGTTCTTTAAATGTTTGGTGGAATTCCCCTAGGAATCCATCAAGCTCTGGACTCTTGCTTTTTGGGAGATTTTTGATCACTGCTTCAATTTCATTACTGGTTATTGGTCTATTCAGATTGTCAATTTCTTCCTGTTTCAGTCCTGGTAGTTTATAGGCTTCCAGGAAGGCATCCAGTTCTTCCAGGTTGCTTAATTTATTGGCATATAGTTGCTGATAATAATTTGTAATAATTGTTTCTATTTCCTTGGTGTTAGTCATGATCTCTCCCCTTTCATTCTTAATTTTATTAGTTTGGGTCCTTTCTCTTTTCTTTTGGATAAGTCTGTCTGGTGGTTTATCGATCTTATTAATTTTTTTAAAGTACCAGCTTCTAGTTTCGTTCATCTGTTCTACTGTATTTCTGGTTTCTAAATCATTGATCTCTGCTCTAATCTTTATTATTTCTCTTCTCCTGCTTGGTTTAGGTTTTATTTGCTGTTTTTTATCCAGTTCCTTTAGGTTTAAGGTTAGTCTGTGTATTTGGGATTTTTCTACTTTTTTTGAATGAGGCTTGGATGGCTATGTATTCCCCCTTTAGGACCACCTTTGCAAATCCCATAGGTTTTGGACCAATGTGTTTTCATTCTCATTGGTTTCCATGAATTGTTTAAGTTCTTCTTTAATTTCCTGGTTGACCCAAACATTCTTTAGCAGGATGGTCTTTGGCTTCCAAGTGTTTGAATTCCTTCCGAATTTTTTGTGATTGAGTTCGTTTCCAAAGCTGTGGTTTGAAAATATGCAGGGAATATTTTTTGGTCTTGGTGGAGACCTGATTTGTGACCCAGTATGTGGTTTACTCTGGAGAATGTTCCATGTGCGTTCAAGAAGAATGAGTATTCTTGTTTTAGGGTGGAGTATCTATGAAGTCCGTCTGGTCCAGTGTGTCATTCAAAGCTCTTGTTTTTTGTTGATCTTCTGCTCAGATGATCTCTCTGTTGCTGAGAGTGGAGTGTTGAGGTCTCCTACTATTAAAGTATTATTATCAGTATGTTTCTTTATTTTGGTTAACAGTTGCCTTATGTAGCTGGCTGCTCCCATGTTGGGGGCATAGATACTTACAATTGTTAGATCTTCTTGTTGGATAGACCCTTTAAGAATGATATAGTGTCCGGGGCACCTGGGTGGCACAGCGGTTAAGCGTCTGCCTTCGGCTCAGGGCGTGATCCCGGCGTTATGGGATTGAGCCCCACATCAGGCTCCTCCACTAGGAGCCTGCTTCTTCCTCTCCCACTCCCCCTGCTTGTGTTCCCTCTCTCACTGGCTGTCCCTATCTCTGTCAAATAAATAAATAATATCTTTAAAAAAAAAAAAAAAAGAATGATATAGTGTCCTTCTGTATCTCTTACTATAGTCTTTAGCTTAAAATCTAATTTGTCTGATATAAGAATTCCTATCCCCTCTTTATTTTGAGGTCCGTTGGCATGAAAAATGGTTCTCGATCCCCTCACTTTCAGTCTGGATGTATCTTTAGGTTCAAAATGAGTCTCTTGTAGACAGCATATCGAGGGGTCATGTCTCTTTATCCAATCTGCATCCCTGTGCCACTCCATGAGACCATTTTGGCCATTCGCGTTGAGAATGATTATTCAAAGATACGATTCTAGTGCCATGATGTTGTTTCTATAGATTGTCTTGATTCTATAGATTGTCTCTGTAAATTTCTGGTCTGTATTACTCTTGGGGTCCTTATTCTTTTATAGGAACCCCCTTAATATTTCTTGCAGGGCCGGTTGGTGGTCACATATTGTTTCAGTTTCTGCTGGTCTTGGAAGCTCTTCATCACTCCCTCCATTCTGAATGACAGTCTTACTGGATAAAGTATCCTTGGCTGCAAGTTCTTCTGATTTAGTACCCTGAAAATGTCTTGCCAGCCCTTTCTGGCTTGCCAGGTCTCTGTGGACAGGTGTGACCTCATTCTGATGTTCCTCCCTCTGCGCGTAAGAAATCTCTTTCCCCCTTGCCACTTTCAGAATTGTTTCCTTGGATCTAAGATTTGCGAGTTCTACTATTATATGTTGGGGTGTTGGTCTGTTCTCATTGATCTTGGGAGGGGTCCCCTCTGCCTCTTGGACATGAATGCTTTTTTTTTTTCCCCAGATTAGGGAAGTTCTCAGCTCTGATTTGCTCAAATACATCTTCTAGACATCTCTCTCTCTCCACCCCCTCAGGGATCCTAATCATTCTGACATTGGAACGTTTCATGGCGTCATTAATCTCTCAGTCTGATCTCTTGGGCTTTAAGCTGTTTTTCCCAGGCCTCCTTGGTTTCTTTTCTATCTTCTTATCTTCTAGCTCACTAATTCGTTCTTCTGCCTCGTTTACCCTGGCAGTCAGAGAATCCAGTTTAGACTGCATTTCATTCATAGCATTTTTAAGTCTGGCCTGATAGATCTCATTTCTGTCCCCTTAGAGAGTCTATATTGTCACTAATATTTTTCTCAAGCCTAAATCTCAACTTCATAATTTTTACTCTGCAGCCTATTTCTAACATCTTGCTTATAACCATATCCATTAGGTCTATGGCAGAGGCCACAGTCTCTGATTCTTTTCTTTGTTGGGGATTCCTCCTCTTAATCATTCTATTGGGAGGTGGTTGAGGGAATGTAGAGTCCGAAGTATTAACTACGACCCAAGTAAGATGCATCTGTTTTATAGGGACCCTAGGGTTGTTGTCCTCTTGTTCTTCCAGCCTTTCTTCTGGGGGAGGGCCCTGCCACGCTGTTACTCAGGCAGCCCTGCTTGAGCAGAGTTGCCCTGCCCCCTATTGCGGGGGCTCACTGAAAACCAGTTTTTTGGGCTTTTGCTGTCTGGCGGCTTTCCATGTCCCTTCCGAGAGTCAGAGTAGAAGTGACCGTATCCAAACCTCTATCTCAGAACAGAGAAATAGTAGTTTGCTTTTCACTGAGCTCTCCAGGACATACAGTCTCCATTTCTGTCTACGCTGCTAAAAACTGGAGCCTCCCTGGTTGTGCACTCCACACCAACACTCCCTGAGGTTGATCCCAGGGCTGGGCACATCTGTACTTACCCTTTATGCTTCTAAAACCGCGAGCCGTCCCCGGTTTACATGTGCCCACCCGCAGCTCCTAGATCCTGTCAAGGGGCTGGACTAAAGTCCTTTCCCCGCCGCTTCGGGTCTGCGAGTCTGTGCCTGATCCCCAGTGCAGCATACTTTTGCACTCCAGTGTTATATCACCTTCCCAGTGCCAGCTTATGACGGCTCCCTCCCCCTTCTGTTTATCTTCCAATATCTGCCTGAAGAATCATGGTTCCACCCTTCATACCTCAAGACCGTAGAAGGTATTCTGTTTGTAGAGATCCAGCTATATATTCTTACATCTCAGGCTGATTTCATGGGTGTTCAGAATGGTTTGGGAGAGATCCAGCTAAATTCAGGAGACCGGTTGAAACAGGATCCCTTACTACTCCGCCATCTTCCTCCCTCTCACAAAAGACTGTTTGAAATGACTGAACCGGGGTACCTGGGTGGCAGGCTCAGTCAGTTAAGCATCCAACTCTTGATTTCAGCTCAGGTCATGATCTCTAGGTCATGATACTGAGCCCCGAGTTGGGCACCATTCTGAGCATGGGGCCTCCTTTAGACTTTCTCTCTCTCTCTCCCTCTGCCCTTCCCCACCCTGCTTGTGCATGCATGTACTCTCTCTCTAAAAAAAAAAAAAAAAAAAAAAAATTAAAATTAAATGACTGAATTAGATACATTATAAAATTGCTGGCTAAGAAGAAACTTCAGTGATCATAAAATCTAATTTCCCTGTCCAGAACTGGCAAATCTATAGAGATCTATACAAATTAAAAGTAGATTAGTGGATGCTGTAGGCATAGGAGGTATGAGAGGTGAGGGAATGAAAGGTGCCTGCTAAAGATAAAGAATATGGGGTTTCTTCTGGGGATGATAGAAATGTTCTAAAATTTATTGTGGTGATGGTTATACACCATTGAATCATATCCCACTAAGGGGTAAATTTTATGGTATGTGAGTATCTCAATATATATCTCAATAAAGCTGTTACCAAAAAACACCTAATTTCTCATGCAATCCCCACTAGAAAAAGTATAGGGCTAGTCACTGCTTGAAAATTCTCCCATAGCACTGAGCTGTGGGAAGCAGCTGATGGGATCAGAGAAGGAATGAAGCAAGTAAGTAAATATACAAAGGACAGTCCACTGAGAGAGCCTAGAAGCAATGATTTCCCAGTAACAGTGAGCACACCAAGCACCCAGATCTCAGTTTCTAAATGCCATTCTCCACTAAAAAGAACCAGGTTCCTTAGAAGTAAGTGATTCGAGAATGGAAACTGGGGAAGTAGACCAGAACGTCTTAAGCCAAAAAAAAAGAGAGAATATTCAAAAAATGGCAGAAATATAATAAAAAGACATAAGGACCAGTTGAAAGGACCAAATCTGGCACAATTTGAGTAGCAGAATAAATGAAAGAGATTACAACCATCAAATAAACAGGAACCCAGTAGCAGCCCATAATTATATAAATAAACAAATGAGAGAAGGGGTAAGAAAAGCTATTTCTTACAGAATGCCACTAATTAATAGGCAGGAATTACGAAAATAGAACAGCACAATTTGGTATCATCATTAGGGGCCGATGATTCGAGTGCGAGTCTTTAAAAGATGCCAAGATTGGTGTGAAGGTTTGAAAAGGAACACATTATTTTATAGCATCAGAATATCACACCACAAATTACCAAATTATAAAATTATATAATTTTATAATTTACCAATTATAAAAGAGAATAACCATCTCTTTAGAGTAGAGATAATAACTTAAACAGGTAATCAAGATTAACATCACCAGCAGGAGATGGGTAAATACTGTGTCTCCTGATGTGATGCACAAAACACAGCATCATTTCTGTACTACTTCTGTCACATGTGCATGGCTGGCATCTGATCAGGAGGAAACATCAGAAAGCCTCAAGTAGAAAGTTATTCTAAAGAATAAAATCTGTACTCTCTCAAAAAAATATAAAGGTCAGGAAAGTTAGAAAATGCCTAATGAACTGTTCCTTATTGAAGGAAACTTAACGGACAGGAGAGCTAAATGCAATCTATGATCCTTAATTGGATCCTGAACCAGAACACTAATGGAACTGCTGGTGAAATCTGCATGGATCAGTGAAGGAATATTAGTGTTATATTAATGCTGATTTGGTTAAAGTGTCCAAGTGTCCCAACACTGTATGTTCTTGTCTTACATTATATCTGCATACACTTACACATAACACTATGTCTGCAACTTGTTCTCAAAGAGTACAGAAAAGGCTAATACTAATAGCCAAAGCAATCTTGAGAAAGAACAAAGCTGGAGGTATCACAATACCAGATTTCAAGATATACTACAAAGCTGTAGTACACCAAAACAGTATGATACTGGCACAAAAACAGACACACGGATCAATAGAATAAAAGAGAGAACCCAGCTATAAACTCATCCTTATATAATCAATTAATCTATGACAAAGGAAGCAAGAATATACAACAGGGAAAAGATAGCATATTCAATCAATGGTGTTGGAAAAAATGGAGAGCTACATGCAAAAAAATAAATAAAAAAGAAAAGACCACACTTTCTTATACTTTACACAAAAAATAAACTCAAAATGGATTACCGACCTGAAAGTAAGACCTGAAACCATAAAACTCCTAGAAGAAAACAGAGGCAGTAATCTCACTGACATTGGCTGTAGCAACATTTTTCTAGATATGTTTCCTTGGGCAAGGGAAACAAAAGCAAAAATAAACTATTAGGACTACATCAAAATAAAAAGCTTTTGCACAGCAAAGGAAACCAACAACAAAATGAAAAGGCAACCTACTGAATGGGAGCAGATTATTTGCAAATGATATATCCAGCAAGGGGTTAATATTCAAAATATGTAAAGAACTTAACGCAATACCAAATAATCCGATTTAAAAATGGGCAGAGGACCCGAATAGACATTTTTCCAAAGAAGACATCCAGGTGGGCAGCAGACACACGAAAAGATGCTCAACATCAGTCATCAGGGAAATGCAAATAATGCATAATGAACTACCACCATATACCTGGCAGAATGGCTAGAATCAAAAAGATAAGAAACATGTTGGTGAGGATATAGAGGAAAATGAACCTTCATGAGTATTGGCAGAAATGCAAATTGGTGTGCCACTGTGGAAAACAGCATGGAAGTTCCTCAAAAAAGTTAAAAATAGAACTATCATGTAATCTAGTAATTCCACTACTCAGTGTTTACCCAAAGAAAATGAAAAGACTAACCTGAAAAGATATATGCACTCCTCTGTTTACGGCAGCATTATTTAAAATAGCCAAGATACAGAAGCAACCCAAGTGTCCATCCATAGATGAATGGATAAAGATGATGTGGTATGTATACAAACCACACACACACACACACACACACACACACACACACACACACACAGTGGAATAGTACTCAGGCATAAAAACCGTGACAACTTGCCATTTGCAACAACATGGATGGAATGGATAGACTTAGAGGGTATAATACTAAGTGAAACAAGTCAGTCAGAGAAAGACAAATACCATATGATTTCACTCGTGTGGAATTTTTTTTAAAGACTGTATTTATTGATTTGAGAGAGAGAGAGCATGAGAGAGAGCACGAGCAGGGGGAAGGGGCAGAGGGAGAGGGAGAAGCAGACTCCCCACTGAGCAGGGAGCCTGATGCGGGACTCAATCCCAGGACCCCAGGATCATGACCTGAGCTGAAGGCAGATGCTTAACCAACTGAGCCACCCAGGCACCCGACTCATATGTAGAATTTAAGAAACAAAACAGTTGAACAAAGAAAACAAGAGACAAAGAAAACAGACTCTTAAATACAGAGAACATACTGGTGGGTGCCAGAGGAGAAGTGGGTGAGGGATGAGTGACATAGATAAAGGGGATTAAGAGTACATTTACGATGAGCACTGAATAAAGTATAAAAATGCTGAATCATTATATTGTATACCTAAAACTAATGTAACACTGTATGTTAATTATACATACAGGGTGTGGAGCCTACATTAAAAAAAAAAAATTTTTTTTAAAGGCTAATGATAAGAAACTTGTATGAACATATATGTAGCAGAGGCAGGGAGGGAGATGGAACAAATGTTGTAAAATGTTGACAACTGTGGAATCTGGGTAAAGCAGATATGGGATTTCAGGGTAAGTTTAAAATTAATAATTTCTAAAATTTAATAATTTAATTAATAAATTTAAAAATTTCCAAAAAATTATTTTTTTTAAAGATTTTTTATTTATTTATTTGCCAGAGAGAGACAGCCAGTGAGAGAGGGAACACAGCAGGGGAGTGGGAGAGGAAGAAGGAGGCTCCCAGCGGAGGAGCCCCACGCGGGACTCGATCCCGGAACGCCGGGATCACACCCCGAGCCGAAGGCAGACGCCCAATGACTGCGCCACCCAGGCGCCCCCCAAAAAATTATTTTTAAAAACAGCAACAGAGATAACTCCTGAATTTCAAATACTAAAGAATCCTAATAAGCATGGAGATAGAAGAAAACAGGTTACCTACAAAGAAAACAAGAAATAAGTCTGCCTTTAAATTTCTACTCATAAGCATTAGCTATTGTGAGGCAAAAGATAAATAGCCAGCTAGTTTAAAGGAAAAAAGATTATGACTCAAAGATTATTTTTACTATTAAACTGGTTGTAAAAAAAAAAAAAAAAGATTCCTGAGTTCTTGCTGGCATATGTGAGAATGTCTACCAACTATACAAGGAAGTAACAAGGCTATCTGTAAGTATAAATGTGTTAAACATTTATTAAAGGCAAAAATACTGACAGAAAAAGTTAAAAATAAAAATTCAATCACGTACTGTTTCTAAACCACTTTGTTTTAGTTCTGTAGGAAAGGTTAAGTAAAAAGATGAATAAAAATATTAAAAAGAACAATGAACCAAAAGAAAGCAGGGGTCACAATATTAATATTAGACAAAACAGACTGCAAGGTAAAAGCACTGTAACAGGATCAAGAAGATAAATTTGACCAAAGCAGGTACATTCCATATAAAGGCTTACATGCTTTAGTAACAGTGCTGAAAGGTACAGAGCAAACACTGCAGAAAATAGGAGAAAAAAAGCAGACCATTGCAGTGGAAAACACTTCACTTCAACTCTGGCAGTCTTCAGCAGATTTCACAAATCACAAGCAAGGATATAAAAGATCAAATTAATATCTAATGTAACACGTTCAATTCTAAGATCCTATTCTTTTCCCCAAAAACTGCTACTTCCCCAGTAGTCTCCAAATCAAGTAAGGACAACACCATTCTTTCAGGTGCTCAAGCCAAAAGCCTTAAAGTTATCCCTGACATCTCTCTTACATCCTACATCCCATCAGGAAACCCTGTTGATTCTATCTTCAAAAATATCCAGGGGTGCCCTGCTTCTTCCCCTCCCACTCCCCTGCTGTGTTCTCTCTCTCGCTGTCTGTCACATAAATAAATAAAATCTTAAAAAAAAAAAAAAAATATCCAAAATCCTACTACTGCTCTCCACCTTTCACTGCTACCACCCTAGTCAAAGCAAACTCTCACTGGGATTATTAATGTCTCACCAACCAGTCTCCCTGTTTCCAACCTTACACCAGCCCCCTCAAACTCACCAGTCCTCCCCTAACACAGCAGCCACAGTCATTCTGTTTATAGGTCCATCATGTCTCTCCTCTGCTCAAAACCCTCCAACGCCTTATCATCTCTCTTAGGAAAAGCCAAAAATCCTTAAAATAGCCTGTAATATCCTATGTGATCTTCCATTCTTGTTATCTCTGTGACATCATCTCCTACTACTCTATCCCTCTTTTCTTTTGCTCTACCCAGTCTCCTTGGTGTTTCGCCATCAGACTCATTATCGTATCTGAACAACTGCCCTTGGTCTTCCCTCTAGCTAAGGCATTATTTCCTCATACAGCTACACGATTTGCTTCCTCATCTTTTTCATATTTCGCTCAAATGATCACTTCCTCAGTGAGGACTTTTCTGCCCATCTACCTAAGAATGTAACTGCCATTTCCCACCACAAAATCCCTGCTTTATTTTTGTACTTTCAATTCAGCAAATCATAAGTTTTGCTATCTTTTTTTTATTGTCTTCTATCCTGGTCCCCCAGAAAGTAAGCTCCAGGTGGACAGAAGTTTTTGTCAGTTTTGTTCACTACCATATCTGCAGGCTCTAGAAGGATACATAGTAAGTATTCCATAATATTCAACAAATTTTTAAGAGTTCTGGGGCACCTGGGTGTAAGCATCTGCCTTCGGCTCAGGTCATGATCTCAGGGTCCTGAATTTTATATGTTCTAAGCATACTATAGATCACAAAGAAAATAATAAATTCAAATAATAATAAATTCAAATAAATTCAAATTCTTAATTCAAATAATAAATAATACAAGCCAAAGTTCCCTAGAACAATGAAACGAAACTAGAAATTGTTAAAGAACAAAACACTTCAGAATAACAGCCAACATTATGTTTTAACATAAGCCAGATATTAAACTAACAAGAAAGCTATGGGATTGGAAATGATATCTCCATTTTACATATAAGGATGCTGAAGGTAAGAGCAATGAAGTTTTTAACTCAAGATAACATAATAAGTAAGTAGTAGAGCTGGGTTCAACCCCAGGGACTCTGGAGACCAAGCTCTTGGCTAATATAGTCTTTAAAAAACTCCTGGCTCAAAGAAAAATCACTGTAATTTAGGGTATACTACTGTAAGAATATAACATTTGGGGCAGCCTGGGTGGCTCAGTTGGTTTAGTATCCAACTCTTGATTTCGGCTCAGGCCATGATTTCCAGGTTGTGGAACTGAGCCCCACATCAGGCTCTGCGCTCAACAGGGAGTCTGCTGGAGATTCTCTCTCCTTTGCCCCTCCTCTTGCCCCTCCCCCTGCTCACGCTCTCTCTCTCTTTCTCTAAAATAAATGAATAAATCTTAAAAAAAAAAAAAAAAAGAACACAACATTTAAAAAGCTATAAAATTGGAGCACCTGGGTGGCTCAGTCAGTTGAGAGTCCGACTCTTGATTTTGGCTCAGGTCATGATCTCAGGGTAGGGAGATCAAGGCCCAGGTGGGGCTCCACACTCAGTAGAGAGTCTGCTTCAGACTCCTTCTCTCCCTCTCGCTCTGCCCCAACCCCACTCACACTCTAAATAAATAAATACATACATACATACATAAAATCTTTTTAGAAATTTTTTAAAACAAATAAATAAAAAGCTGTAAAATTAAGCCAAAACTGTACTCAGGAAAATTCATTGTTTTTTCAAATAAAAAATTTTTTATCAAATAAAAAATAGAAAAATAATTAGAGAAAGCATTCAACTTAGAGGAGAAAAATAATAAATCAAAATACAGGGAGAAAAAAATAATTTAAAAGGAAAAACAAAGGGGGTTCCTCACTGGCCCAGTTGATAGAGCCTGCAACTCTTATCAGGATTGTAGGCTCAAGCCCCACATTAAGTATAGAGATTACTTAAAAATAAAATCTTTAAAAAAACAAATTCCACCTTCCTAGCATTTCAAGAGATGCAAATCAAAAGGAAAAACAGGGGCGGTGTGTGGCTCAGTCAGTTGAGTGTCCAAATCTTGATTTTGGCTCAGGTCATGATCTCAGCGTTGTGAGATCAGCTCTAAGCTCAGCAAGAAATCTGCTTAAGATTCTCTCCCTTTCCCTCTGGACACCCCACCCCCCACTCATGGGCACACCTGTGTGTGTTCTCTCTCTTCCTCTCAAAAAAAAAAAAAAAAAAAAGAGAGAGATCCCAATTTTAAAAAATAAAAGGAAAATGAATTAGTGAATTAGGAAAGAAAAAACAGTGTAACAGATTAAATTCCAAGCACACATTCTTTAGCAGCATAAAAATTACAAAACTATTAAGAGGCATTTTAAAAACTTTACTATGTAAAGTTTCAAACATATTTAAAATAGAAAAAATGATATAATGAAACTGATACACCCATCATACAGCTACAGTAATCAATACATGGCTTATCTTGCTTCGTTTATACCCTTAGCAGCTTAACGCTTTTATTTTTTTTAAAGATTTATTTATTTATTTGAGAGAGAGAGAGAAAGAGAAAGTGTGTGGCAGTCAGAGACAAAGGGAGAGGGACAGAAAGTCTCAAGCAGACTGCACTGAGCATGAGCCCAATACTGGGCCCTATCTTACAACCCTGAGATCATGACCTCAGCTGAAATAAGAGTCAGGCACCCAACCAACTGTGCCATTCAGGCGCCCCTTAACATTTTTCAATACTAGAGTAGATACTTTAAATGTCAATTATTTCATTATGTTCTACCTCAAAGAAAGGACTGTCACTCTGTCATTCTTTCTCTTTCTCTTCCTCCCTCTATCACATAGGTGTAAGGTCTTACAAATCTCTAAAGACATAGTAAGGCTCTTAAGAGTAAGTACTCAATACACATTTGCAACTGGTGATAATTTATATAAAACAGCACACCTTACTTTGTATGCATAATGCCATAAACATCAAGACAACAGACAATAAATAATAACCTACTTGAACTTTCCTGAAATTCCTTGTCATCCACATCAGAATTATTCTTTCCAGGTTTTAAATAATTCTTCAACTTGAAAGGTCCACTTTAAGATAAAAAAGTAAACCATCAAATTTGTGCTTTTATAATACATGTATCTAATTATCTACCCTAATTTTTCCCCCCAAAACTACCAAAGGTTTCCTTCTTATAAAACCAACAGTGATGTTACAGATCACCAAAAATATATTTACATGCTACATAAAACAAAGAATCTATAATTTAATCCTATAACTGTCAAACAGAACAAATACTGAATTTTATAACCTTTTAAACTTCATGAGTCAATTATAAATTTTAAATCAACTCAAGTAACACCCCTTGATAAAAATCAAATTATAAAAATATTAGAAATACATCAGCTTGTCATAATTTAAAAATACAGTAAAAAACAAGTGGAATTTAAAATATACTCCAAAAATTGCTCAGAGATAATTCAGCTTATTCCAGTCCTAGATTCCTTTCCTTCTATTATGAACCCAGGATAGGCCTAGTAGTCATAACCCACCTTAAAGAAATCTTAGCCATCACTTAAAAGTCTTGAGAATCTGTTATAATTTACCATTCCTTCATTTTAAAAAAGGGTATATGACTTCAGATATTATAAGAGTAGGTTAATTTGGTTTGTTCACTGAGTGTACCTGTTTTAAACACATACCACAAATTCTTAAATACTCCTCTTTTCAAGAGAGAGAGCCTAATCACCCGTTCCTTGAATGTGGTCTGGACTTAATGACTTGTTTCTAACAAACACAACGAAGTGGAAGTGACAGTATGCAACTTCAGAGACTAGGTCATTAAAAGGCAATTTTAACCTCCATCACAGTCACACTTTCTCTTGGATCACTCGCTTTATAAAAAGCCAGCTGTCATATTGAACAGCCCTATGGAGAGGGCCACATGACAAGGAAGGCCTACAGCTAACAGCCATGGGAGCAAACTACCTTATAAGTAGATCTTCCAGTCGCAGCCAAGCTTTCAAAGGACCGCAAACCAGGTAGGTATCTTGAATGCTACACCTCATTAGAACCCCTGAGTAAGAACTAGCCAGCTAACCCAGACTTCTGGGCCACAGAAACTATGAAACCATAGATGCTTGCAAGCCACTATTAAAGTTTGGGGTAATTTGTTACACAGCAATGAGTGACTCATATAATAAGTAAATCCAATTATCCTTAGAACACAAGCATACCTTCCTTCCAAAACTGAAGTCTTGGGCTCTTCAGAATCCAAGTTAGATTCTGCTGGCGTCTTGCATGTAAATCCCTTGATCTGAGACTTCAGATGAACATTCTGTCCAGTCATATTATCTTGATCTTTTGTGCTTCCTGTACTTCTGTGAAAATGTAAAGTATAAAACTGTTTTCATTTCTCCATAAAATATTTCTTCCAGAAACAATACACATTGAGTAGACAATATAATACTGGCTGTAACAAATATTAGAAAACCCTGTTCAGGTCCTAGGACTTACAACTAGCTTAGGAAGAAAATCTGATTCTAGGACCCACTAAGAAAAATTCTGAAATTCTACAGACCTGGCCTAAGATAGAGGTGATGACAGGTGGACGCAAGGAGACATTACCTACAGACAGCATATGATATAGATTACACATTTAACCTATCATTTTTTTGAAATCCACAAACAACTGAAATTGTTTTCTTTGACACCCCTAGTCAGCCTATTGAGGAACAACAGGGTACTAAAACAGACTCAGGCTCATCTCTTTAATAGCTAACAGCTAATCAGTTTATCTCCAATATATGCAAATAGGACACACTATTCCCAGACTGTATAATTTTTCTCTTCTCTCGCATTTCTCTTATAAGTCCTATGTTTCAATTTGTTTCTTGACTCAGTTACCAGCCTACCCTTATCATATGTGAAAAAATAATTTGCATGCAACATAACTAAAGAACATGCAGACTTTGGTCCTATAATCACAGCGTAAAGAAATAAAAGGGATTATAAGAGAATACTATGAACAATTATACGTCAACAAGTTAGACAACCTAGATGAAATGGATAAATTCCTAAAGACACACAAATTACCAAAACTGACTGAAGAAGTAATAATCTCAAAAGACCTGTAACAAGAGAATGAATCAGTAATCAAAAACTACCCAGAAAGAAAAGCCAGGCCCAAATGGTTTCATTGCTGAATTCTACCAATCATTCAAAAATACAAATTCTTCACAAACTCTTTCAAAAAACAGAAGAGAACGTCTCAACTTACTTTATGAAGCCAGGATCATATTGATACCAAAACTGGACAAAGACATCATAAGAAAACTACAAACCAAAAAAACTCAACAACATACTAGCAAAAGAAATCTAACAATGTATAAATAGAATTATACATACATCATGACCAAATGGGATTTACACCAGAGATGCAGTTTGGTCTACTATCCAAAAACCAATTAATATATCAGATCAATAATAAACAAAAATCACATCATCATATCAGATGCAAAAAAAAAAAAAACACTTAACGAAATCCAACACCTTTTTATGATAAAAATGCTCAACTCAACAAACTAGGACTAGAAGGGAACAGCCTCAACCTGTTAAAGGGTATATATGAAAAACTTACACCTAGCAATATACTAAATGGTGAAAGACTAGATGCTTTCCTCCTAAAATTTAGGAACCAAACAAGGAAGTCTGCTGTTGCCACTTCTATTAAACACTGTACTAAAGATTTTAGCCAGGGCAATTAGGCAATATAAAACAAATAAATAATAGATTGGAAAGGAAGGGTAAAACTTATCTCTATTCACAAATGACATGATTTTTATACTCAGAAAACCCTTGAAATACACTAAAAAGCTATCAAAACTAAATGACTTCAGCAAGGTTGCAGAATACAAGATCAAATACAAAAACCAATTGTATTTCTATACACTTGCAATGGACATTCAAAAATAAAATTTAAAAAGCAATTCTATTCATAATAGCATCCAAACAAATAAAATGTTTAGGAATGAATTTAACAAAAGAAGTATAAAACTTATGTTCTGAAAACATTGTTGTAATAAGTTAAAAAACTCAACAGATGGAAAAACATCCTGTGTTCATGGATCAATAGATTTATTGTTAAAATAGCAATATCCCCCAAACTGATATATAGATTCAATGAAACCCCTATCAGAATCTCAACTGATGTCTTTGTAGAAATTGACATGCTGATTCTAAAATTTATATGGAATTGTAAGGAACCCAGAATAGTCAAAACAATCCTGAAAAGGAAGAATAAAAAGGACTCATACTTCTTGATCTCAAACCCTTATCATAGGAACGGTAATCATGACAGTACAGTACTGGACCAAGAACTGATATACAGATCAAGAGAAAAAGTTGAGAATTCAGAAGGAAACATATATGTATGGTCAACTGATTTTCAATAACGGTGTTACGACCATTTAATGGGGAAAAAATAGTCTTTTCAATAAACATTTATGGGACAACTGGATAGTCATATGGAAAAGTTGAACCCTTACTTCAGAAATACACAAAAATTAACTCAAAATGGATGAAAGACCTAAATGTAAGAGAGATAAAACTATAAAACTCTTAGAAGAAAAGATAGAGACAAATCTTCATGAACTTGGATTCTTAGATATGACATCAAAAGTATAAGCAATAAAAAGATAAAATAAACAGACTGGACTTTATCAAAATTAAAAGCTTTTGTGCTTCAAAGGACACCATTAAGAAGCAAAAAGACAACCCACAGAATAGGAGAAAATATCTGCAAATCCCTTATTTGACAAGGAAGTTGTATCTAAAATATATAAAGACCTCTAATGACACAATTAAAAAACAAAACAAAACAAAAAGACAACCCAACTAAAAACAGGCTGAACACATCTTTTTCCAAAGATTTTTCCAAAGATTTGCAAATGGCCAATAAACACATGAAAAGATGCTCAACATCATTAGTCATCTGGGAAATGCAAATGAAAACCACAATGAGATACCACTTTCATACCAACTAGGATGGCTCACATCAAAGTCAGATAACAACAACCGTTGGCAAGGATGTAGAGATACTGGAACCCTCATACGCTGCTCAAAGAAATGTAAAATGGTGCAGATGCTTTGGAAAACAGTCTTGCAGTTCCTCAAACAATTTAAATATAGAATTACCATATGGCTCAGCAATTCTACTCCTGTGGAATGAAAACATATGTCCACATAGAAACCTGTACACAAATGTTTATACCAGCATTATTCAAAAGAGCCAAAATGTAGAAACAACCCAAATGTCCATCAATGAATGAACAGATAAACAAAACATGGTATAAGCATAAAATATTATTTAGTCATAAAAATTAATGAAGTACTACTGAAACATCCTATAACATGAAGGAAACTTGAAAATATCCAAACAGGAGGCACCTGGGTGGCCTAGTCAGTTAAGCATCTGACTCTTAGCTCAGCTCAGGTCTTGATCTCAGGATCATGAGTTTAAACCCCACTGGGGGGGAAGACGGGAGAGAAAATATCCAAACAGAAAGAAGCCAATACACTGGCGCCTGGGTGGCTCAGTCATTAAGCGTCTGCCTTCGGTTCAGGGCGTGATCCCAGGGTCCTGGAATCGAGCCCTGCATCCGGCTCCCTGCTCCACTGGGAGCCTGCTTCTTCCTCTCCCACTCCCCCTGCTTGTGTTGCCTCTCTCACTGGCTGTCTCTCTGTCGAATAAATAAATAAAATCTTAAAAAAAGAAAGAGAAGAAAGAAAGAAAGAAAGAAAGAAAGAAAGAAAGAAAGAAAGAAAGAGAAAGAAAAAGAAAAGAAGCCAGTACAAAAAAACTCACACTGTAGGGTTTTATTCAGGTGAAAATCCAAAATGTAAAATCTATACTAACAAAAAGTATATTAGTGGTTGCTTAGAGCAGTGGGAGAAGGAATAGGGAAATTCTAACTAAAGGGTACTGGCTTCTTTGTGAAGTACTGAAAATGCTCTAAAATTGACTATGTTGATGGTTTGCACCTGTGAATATACTATAAAACCATAATTGTACACATTTCATGACTGAATTGTACGGTATGTGAAGTATCCTTCATAAAACTTTTTAAAAAGAAATCTACCGTAATGAGCTTCTGTTCCATCTGGCTTATAGAAATAATAAAGAAATTAAGTGAATAAATTTGAATGAAAGAAACTCAGTGGAAATTGCTTACACTTTAAGTGCTCTAGCTCTTAAAGTTTGGTTTATTTTGTTCCCAAAAGGTTTTAACAGGGGAAAAGGAAGTTAGATTGTAGTTTAATTAATGCTCATGGTTATAAAAAAGCCAAACAAAAAATATCACTTTTAAACAAGTTAAAAGTTTCAATATCTATTATATACATGCAGAGAGAAGTAACTCACGTAACATTTCTAATCAGGAAGATGCCTTAAAAATTTTTTTTAAAAAAAAAGAACACTCCTTAAACAAATTATCTGTTTTGGCTTAAATACTATTATCCATTTCCTCCCTGATTTCAACGTGTGTGTGTGTGTGTGTGTGTGTGTGTGTGTGTGTCATAATACTCTAGTATTGAAAAGGTTTAAATTTATTTTCTCCCAAAAAACCTACTAAGTTTTAATTTCTAAAATTCCTCTACTGGTTTTAATGGTGACAATAACATCTCTGAACATTATAAAATATAAAATTATGTACCCAACTAAGTTAAATAATAATAATGATAATAGGTAATACAGTTAAGGTCTTTATTTTTTTTAAGGTTTATTTATTTATTTTAAAGAAAGAGCACAGAGGGAGGGGCAGAGGTAGAGAATTTCAAGCAGACTCCCCACCAAGCGGGAGTTCATCATGTGGGGCTCAACTCCACAACCCATGAGATCATGACCTGAGCTGAAATCACAAGATGGACAATCAACCAACTAAGCCACCCAGACTCCCCCATAATGTCCTTTTTAAAAAAGTAATTTTTTTTTAATTTTATTTATTGAGAGAGAGAGGTAAGAGAGGGCACACGAGTGGGGGGAGGCGCAGAGGGAGAGAGAGAATCTCAAGCAGACTCCCCGGTGAGCACAGAGCCCAATGCGGGGTTCAATCCCACAACCCTGAGATCATGACCTGAGCCCCAATCAAGATTTGGAGGCTCAACCAACTGAGCCACCTAGGTGCCTGGGAATTAATTCTTACAGTGCCATAAATTATAAGAACTCAATGCATAACCTTAAGTTGTGTTTTCAAAACCTTTAGTTAACTTTAAGACTTTAGATTAGTATTAAATTACGTTAATAATTAATCTTTGGATACGTGGACAATTCCTAAGCTAAACAAATACAAAACTGGTTTCTAAACATAGTTCTAATTTACCTCTGTCTCACACATTTTAAAATGACCATCAAACAGACTAAAAACATATCAATGCCTTCAGATGCTAATATACAATTCACGTTAGCCACTATAAAAACAATGTTAAAAGGTTTATGTAATATGTACTTGGACACAGCAATAGCTATCTAGTTCTTGATTACCTACTTTGATATCCCTAATTTCCAAAGGAAACAAAAGCTGGTTGCTTAGAGGTTGAAAATACTTGAGACTACACTAAATAAAACAATTACAGAAAAATATAAATAACATACACAAAGTAATGAATATGTTTTATATATCAAATCAATTCTTATAATTTATTAAGAAGGTAAAATCAACACAAATTATATGCTATCTGGGGAGTCTGGGTGGCTCAGTCAGTTAAGTGTCTGCCTTCAGTTCAGGTCCTGATCTCAGGGTCCTGGGATTGAGTTCCATATCGGCCTCCCTGCGCAGCACGGTGTATGCTTCTCCCTCTCCCACTGACCCCTGCTCATGCTCTCACTCACTCACTCGCTCTCTCTCAAATGAATAAAAGAATTCTCACACCTTGCTATGTGATTATAAATCAGGCCAACCAATTTGGAGAGTGATGCAGCAGTATTTAGGCAAGTTAACATGTACATACCCTAAAATGCAGCAATTGTACTTCCTGTATATGTAATACTACAAGGACTCTCTCACACATATGCAGAAGGAAATATGTCTAAAATGTCCACTCAAAAATCATTTTTCAGGATGGCTGGGTGGCTTAGTCGGTTAAGTATCTACCTTCGGCTCGGGTCATATAACCAGGGTCCTGGGATCAAGTCCCGCATTGGGCTCCCTGCTCAGTGGGGAGTCTGCCTCTCTCTCTACCTCTATCCCTCCCCACTGCTCATGCTTGCTCTCTATCTCTCAAAACAAAATCTTTTTAAAAAATCATTTTTCATAGTGAAAAATTGTCGAGACTAAATACATCGTACACCTGAAAATATAACACTATGTTAATAATACTTGAAGAAAAGGAAGAGTAGCATTTAGAAATAAATAAAAATTACCATTTAAAAGAATAATAGCAAAAGTGGAAACCACCCAAATGCTCACCCTTTAATGAATGGATAAAAAGTGGTATATTATTTGCTATAAAAAGGAATGAGTACTTAAAAAAAAGAGAGAAACTAAATATTTTCATATAGCCATACAAGGTGTTAACTATAAACTCAACCAGCCACTTGTTTTTTTATATATACTGAGAGCTAAGAATGGTTTGTGTATCTTCTAAGGTTACATCTTAAATGATTATTTAACTACAGACATAACTGTTTCCATTTTGCCTTTTGGCCAGCAAAGCCTAAAATATTTACTATCTGGTCCTTTAAGAAAAGTTTGTCAACCTCCACTCTTTATAAAGGAATAAAAATAAATCATTTATCAACATGAATAATCTCAAAAATGAACTGTGGAAAAGAAGCAAGTCACAGAAGGATGTGTATACTAATAAAACCATTTTTATAAACTTTTAAAACCATACCACATGCTGTTCATATATACATGCACACATAGGAAAAGTATAAAAATATCCATGAGAATGGTAACTACCAAATTTAGTATATAGGCTACCGCTAACAAGAAAGAAGAATGAGCTCAGCAAAGGTACACATGGGATTTCAATGGTCACTATATTATATTTCTTAAGTGAGGTCATGGGGGAATCAGGTGTTACTTTTTTTTTGTAAACCTGAAATATTTTGTAAACCTGGAAAGTGGTATGGAAATGGTGTGAAAAAGTTAGAGAGAATGTGTATGGGATTTTTTTTCTGTACTACAATGACATACACTACTATATTTTAGGGCACTATAATTTATTTCCATACATACCTAACACCTTGCAGTTTCTCACATATAATATGTATTATTTGTTGAGTAAATGAAAGAATAAATACTATGTCAATAAGCAAAAATATGCAAGAACAACACCTAACTCCCTAGGTTGTTAGGACTGATAAAAATTCATTGAAAGTTCCTAGCAAATACTTGGCACATAACAAGCACCCAAAATATGTTAACTATTATCATCTTAGGGGGAGAAGTATTAAGATGTATACTTAATTATTGAAATCATATTAACCTCACTTAAAAGGAAGCAAATCAAACTATAAATTAAAAACGACTAAGGTGTGCCTGGCTGGCTCAGTTCGTTAAGAATCTGCCTTCAGCTCAGGTCATGATCCCAGGGTCCAGGGATTGAAGTCTGCTCCTGCTTCTACCTCTCCCTCTGTCCCTCCCCCAGCTCCTGTGCCCACTGTCTCTCTCTCACTCTCCTCTCTCTCTCTCCCAAATAAATAAAATCTTTTTTAAAAAAATGACTAAGATGGTTAATGATACTGAAATTAAAAAATTAAATACATTTTTTAAAATGACTAAAATGTAAATTTTACGTGTTTTTACCACTTTTTTAAAGAAAATAACTCTTAAGTGATGATAATACTTATTAAATATATCACTCACATCCCATGTACTATATTATTCCCCTTTTTAATATGATGAACCAAATTCAGATTACTATTTTGCCCTGGGGCATCCTCCAACTAACAGTTGAGTATGGATTTACAACCAGGTTTGCCAGACGGCAGAGACCTTTATGCTAATACTGTTTCTCCATAAATGATTAAATGACATTGACAAACTATTAAATGCTGAATAGCAAAAATAACTATATTGTATAACTAACAGACGTTACCCAGAATGATCAAGATTTTTCTTCTTAGCCAGGTTTTCCTCATTATTTTCCAATGACTCATTCTGGAAGCAACCAGAAATTTCATCACGGTCAATAATTCTTCCAGAATCTTTAGCATTTAAAAACTCCTGTGCTCTTGAGCTGCCTGAAGTAGTTCTCTTCTGCCCTTTAAATGGAATAGTTTTTTCCTCAATATTCTTAGATGATTGATTTGATTTTTCAGCAGGTTTTCGTCTACTGTTGTGACACACTGACAATTCATTTCTTCTTGAAGAATTGCTATAAATAAGACCTGAAGGATTCAATGATAACCTAAAGTTAGCATAATGTTTATCCAGATTATCGGGCTCACTGAAATACCAACATTATTTATTTACATGTAAACACACACACATACCAATCTCAAAGGCTCTGTTTTCAAATTAAATTCATAAACTATGCAGCTTTTCAACACCTTTAAATTTATCACAAGCTTCCAAAACCATTCTCTGTGTCTCTGCCCACTACTCTTTTGGCCATCCTTAAGATTCTGTCATTTCCCAAGCTTCCAGCTTCAGTTTCTCACTCTATATGTACCTACTTTGAGGGACCCTTCTACTCTTAACTTTAATTACCATGTAGATGCTGGTGTCATAATATTCACCTACCACTCTCCCCCAAATCTGACCCTCTGGTTTTAGTTCCTATCTTAATAAAAAGTATAACTATTTACCCAGACACCTACATCAGAAATCTGAGTCATCCAAGACTCCTGTTCCTATCCACAATCAAATCCCCTAATCCTGTCATTTCTACATTCTTAATACCTCTCAAATCCACTTCTTTCAAGCTCTATCATTGGACCCTCATCATTTCTTTTTTTTTTTAAGATTTTATTTATTTATTTGACAGAGATAGAGACAGCCAGCGAGAGAGGGAACACAAGCAGGGGGAGTGGGAGAGGAAGAAGCAGGCTCATAGAGGAAGAGCCTGACGTGGGGCTCGATCCCAGATCGCCGGGATCACGCCCTGAGCCGAAGGCAGACGCTTAACCGCTGTGCCACCCAGGCGCCCCGGACCCTCATCATTTCTTAACCAGATTACTAAAGCACCTCTTAGTCTCCCTTTCTCTAGCCTTGCTGTTCTTCAATCCATTCTTCACACTGCTTCAAGAATCATCTTAAGAAAACACAAGGTGCGTCATGACAACCTTGCTAAAATCTTTTAGTGATTATAACTTAAGGATTAAGTCCAAATATGTTCAATAATTTATTTCTACACCTAGAGTATTTACTTCATTAATCAAAATTTTCAACATTCTCCTCCAAATAAAAACCCAAAAAAGCCAGCAATACTGAACTACCTGCATTTCTCTAAAGCACTGGTTCTTAAATTGTTGGTCCTTAGACCAGCAGGATCAGCATCACTTGAGAATTTGTTTCAAATGCAAATTCTCAGGCTTCACTTCAGACCTACTAAATCAGAAGCTCTGAGGAGAGCCCAATAACCTGTGTTTTAACAAGCCCTCCAAATAACTCTGATAAAACAATTTTTAAAACATTAAACTCTCAGCTCCAGATCTCTGTACATGCTACTCTACTGGAAACATCCCATCCTTCCTCCTCATCCCACCCAATCACTCAGCTGATTTCTAATTCATCCTTCAGGAAGCTTTCCCTTATTCCCATGCCTAAATTAAGTAGCTCTCTCTCAACCCTTTAAAAATATTTATCATCCGTTTACTTATCTTTCTCTTCCAGCTGACTGACAATTCCTTGAGACCAAGATTGCTCTTTTACCTATCTATATTCCCAATGCCTAACACCAAGGGCAGGAAGGACTGTGGTGAAGCAATTTTTTCCAGTCTACTGAGATATAATTGACATATAACACTGTATAAGTTTAGGGTACACAACATAATAATTTTATATGTATGTATGTATTGCAAAATGAATACCAAAGAGTAAATCTTAAAAGTTCTCACCAAAAAAAAAAAAAAAAAAAAAGTTTAACTAGAGTGAGAAATTTAAGAAGGTGCTCACTCTCAGAGAGTCATACAAGTACTGAACCTGAATTCACACAACCCTGAGACAAGGTGCCTCCTCAAGTTTCTCATTCTCTGTTACTCATTTGCCCCATTCTAGTACTGGCCCTGCCTATCACCACATTCCTGCCTCACAGCATAAATGTTTCTGAACATACATGAAAAAGCAATAGGGCCACACATCTACTATAGGCAGCCTGCTTGCATATTAGGGAAATAAACAACGCATCAACAGTCAGGAAACCTGGGTTCTACTGTTTTCCAGTTTTAGCACAAAGGTCTATGACCTTAGGGTGCAAGTCATGTTGCTTTTTTGAGCTTCAGACTTTCTTTTCCTAGCAGATGAAGGATGTTTTAACTATGAGATCTATAAGCATTCCTCTATTTTTGTGACTCCCTAACTTGATCAGAAACTCAACATCTGTTTCAAGACTGCTACATAAGTCTTTTTTAGTAAGTCTCAGAGTCCTAGAAAGCTTATCCAGGCTTTGTAAGATTTTTATTTACCCATATATTTACACACTCATCTGCTACAGTACAGTTTCAGGCACCTGGGGCAGAAAGGTGAGTTCCTCAAAGCAGTAACAGGAGTAGATAATATTTTATATACTAATTACACGCCACTTAGTCCTTATAATGAGGTAGAAGGATTTGTAATCATGTTACAGAATAAGAAACTGAACAAAACAACTTACCCAAAGTGGAGAACTCATAATTTAAACTCAGATCTAAGTCCAAAATCCAAGGAAGGCTACAACAGAATATTTCTTTCTACTATCAATCAAGGATCCCAGTGACTCAAAAATTCATAGCAACAAGGCCTCAGATGTAGTGCCATATTTGTTCTACTCTCACTTATTGATCTAAATACCACAGAGTAAACAGTATCTGCATATGTAAATGTTACCTTATCATCTACCATCTTTTCATGATTACCTCCTTTAAAAGATGAAAAATGTTTCCAAAACAATAAATGTTTCACATTGTACAGAAAAGAGTTGGCATGGCAGACATAAGAATGTTAGACCTGCTTGCAAAGTTAGTTCTTGACTAGCATTTGGGAACTTTAATTTCGGAGGGTTCCCATCGTTTCCTAACTGATAAATGTGGTTTAGTGTGCCTAAAGTGCTTTGCAAAAAATATGATTTATGTCAAAGACTTGCTTTCCTTCAAGGAGTCTGGAATTTTAGTATTTGCTAGGCAGAGGGTGCCTAGGTGGTCACCTCCAGTAAAAGTCTCGGGCACTAAATCTCTAATGAGCTTCCCTAGTAGGTAACATTTCACACACCCATCATAAGTATTTATTGCCAAAAGAACTAAGTGTCTCTGGTATGAATCCATTGAGGACTCCTTCAGACTTTGCCAATGTACTTTTTCTCCGATTTTGCTTTGTATCCTCTTGTAGTAAGGAAACTTCAGACTTCCATTATCACTTCTCTCACTTCACTTTCACCTGATGGCCTTGCTTACTACTTCACTGAGAAAACAAAAAAGTCAGAAGAATACATATTCATCTTCTCACCATCAACTCTACCAAAGTACTTCCATCTGTGTACTGCATCACAGGCCCCTCCTTACCTATCTAAGGACTGTGATCCTATATTTATGCTCTAACTTTCTAGGAGGTTGGTTTTTGTGGGGGTTTTTTGTTGTTGTTTTTTTTTAATTCAGGAGTCTTTTTTAAGTTTTTATTTAAATTCCAGTTAGGAGGGGCACTGGGTGGCTCAGTCAGTTAAGCATCTGCCTTCAGCTTGGGTCATGGTCCCAGGGTCCTAGGATAGAGCCCAGCTTGGGGCTCCCTGCTTAGCAGGGAGCCTGCTTCTCCCTCTTCCCCTCCCCACTGCTTCTGCTCTCTCTCGCTATCTCTCTCTCTTAAATAAATGAATGGTATCTTTAAAAAAAAATTCTAGTTAGTTAATATACAGTATATTTGTTCAGGTGTACAATATAGTGATTTAACACTTCCATACATCACCCAGTGCTCGTTAGGACACGTGCACTACTTAATCCCCATCACCTATTTAACCTGTCCCCCTACCCACCTTCCTTCTGGTAACTATACGTTTGTTCTCTATAGTTAAGAGTCTGTTTCTTGGTTTGCCTATCTGTCTCTCCTTTTTTTTCCCTTTGCTCATTTGTTTTGTTTACATTCCACGTGAGTGAAATCATAGGTATTTGTCTTTCTCTGACTGACATATTTCGCTTAGCATAATACTCTCTAGTTCCATCCATGTCATTGCAGATGGCAAGATTTCATTCTTTTTATGGCTGAGTAATATTCTGTTGTGTATGTGTGTGTATACCACATCTTTATACATTCACCTGTCAAAGGACAGTGGGGCTGTTTCCATAATTTGTCTACTGTAGATAATGCTGCTATAAACATCAGGATGCATGTATCCCTCTGAATTAGCATTTCTATATTTTTTGGGTAAATATCTAGTAGTGCAATCACTGGATCACAGCTATTTTTAACTTTCTGAGGAAGCTCCATACTGTTTTCCACACTGGCTGCACCAGTTTGCATTCCCACCAACAGTACAAGAAAGAGGGTTCTCTCTTCTCCACATTTTATGAGGTTATTTTAAATGAGCAGATAAACTGACATAACATTTTGCACATTACAAAAAAAAAAAAAAAAAGACCTTCCTTTGACCCCACATCTCTATGTTCCCTTATCTTACTATCTCTCCTTCCTCACGTCCTACTCTTGAAACCACTTCAATCAGGCTTTTGGTCTGATCATTCCACAGAAACCATATCTATCAAAGTGACCAACAACTCCATATGGCCAAAATTATAGTCAGTTCTTAACTCTCATCTACTTCAAGCCATCAGCAGTATTTAAGAGTTCATCACTCAATTCTTAAAATGCTTTCATTACTTTGCTTCTATAACCCTAAATTCTCTTCTTTTCCTTTAACCTTACTAACTGCTCCTGTTTAGTTTCTTTTGGTGGATCTTCCTTCCCCTCTCGACCCCTGACATTGGAGTCTCCCAGGACTCAATCCTTGGCTTGCTTTCTTCTCTAGTTTAGGCTATCACTAGGTGATTTCAGGGAGTCCTAAAGTTTTAAATATCACCTATATATTGATAAGTCCCTAACTATATGTCCTCCCAAATCTTTCCCCCTAACTTTAAACTCATTTACCAGGCTATTTCCTCAATATAACTACTTTGATATCTAATTAATTTATTATAACCTGAAATCTTGACATCCTTTCCAAATCTGCTTCTTTCATACTTTCCCTCATCTCAGTAAACAGCAGAGCTCCCTTATTCTATCTGTTCAGGCAAAAAAAAAATCTGAGTCATCCGAGACTTCTGGTTCTCTTTTACTCCAATCTGTTAGTACCAAATCCAACCACTTTTCATCTCTTCCCTCCAACAATCTCTTAACTAGTGCCCATGCCCTAGTTTCCTCTCTATTTAACAGTAAGAAAAACTCTTTCAGGGGCGCCTCGGTGGCTCCATCGGTTGAGCATCTGCCTTCAGTTCAGGTCATGATCCCAGAGTCCCAGGATCTAGCCCCAAGTCGGGCTCCCTGCTCGGTGGGGAGTCTGCTTCTCCCTCAGACCCTCACCCCACTTGTGTTCTCTCTCTCAAATAATAAATAAATAAAATCTTTTTTAAAAAGTCTCAATTAAAAAAAAAAAAAAGAATAATTCTTTTAAAAGAGGACTCAATCAAGTCACTTTATTGCTTAAAATCTTTCAGTGGCTTCCCAATACACTATCTAAACTATCACAGCCTCTCTGACTTCATCTCTCCTGGCTTACTCATCTTTAGCCATAATGGCCTTCTTGAATTCCTCAAACATGCCAAGTATGCTCCATCAGCACCTTTAGAAATACTGTTCCTTTGGTCTGAAATGTTACACACCAAGTTATTTGTATGGTTCCCCTCTTCATTTTTCTGAGATATGTGCTCTGAAAGATCAAAATGGACTCTTTTTACTACCTTTTATAAAAACATTATTCTGTTCTATCTTCTTATCCACTCCCATTTCTACCATCTACTTCTCTTCTCTATCCTTTATCTGCTTTATTTTTCTTTATTGCCTATTACTGCATGAATTATACACTTATGCTGCTAGTCTTCCTCCACTCAAATATAAGTCCCATGACAGGAGGGCTTTGTTTTTCCACAGCTATATCCCTATACCTAGAATATAGTATATAGCAGAGCCCAATATCTTCACACTTCACTGTTTTAATATTTCTATTAATGACCCAATTTAACTTTGTCCTCATTAGATTTTCTACGGAAAATGGAGTATAAATCAAACATAAAGCCTCTTATAGAATGACTTTTTGGAGCTCTCAATGAACATCATTTAAATAAAATACTTACTCTGTTCTGACTTTACCACCCACCAATTAGATGGACGCCTGGAAATTCTTCGACTTCTTGTAATAGTTGAAGTCACTTCGTCAGGTACAAGTTTATTCTTCTTGGACCCACTGGGAAAATGCTTCTTTTTATATTCCTTATCTTTTTTCTGATTCTCTGTATAAAGACCATTAGTGCTATTTTTCTTGTTTCCTAAATTAAAGAAAACCATAAAAAAGAATTTACAATCTATGGAACCAAAGAGTTTTCAGAAAATCACAATAGGTTAAAAAAAAAAAACTCTCACTTATAGGAATGTCTTAAATCTATTCTGTGGGCTTCTTTCATCTCTCTTTTTTTAAAAGTCAAATGTTCTCGATAAGATCTGTTTCTGTCAGTTAAATGTAAACTTCTCACATTGCTTGATAACTAACATATACTCCTGAGCCAAAAAGTTGAGTATACTCTGAAAAAGGAAAAAAACATAGCTTCTTCCAACTACTTCCCAGTGTCCCAAGTTAAAAAAAAAAAAAAAAAAAGGTAACCACTGCTTCTCTGTTTTGAATTAAATCATTATTTTGTCAATATAACTTTTGAAAGAAGAGATTTAAAGCGAGGTTCCAATAAAGAGATGTTCCTATATGAAGGAAAAACATTATTTTTGTGAATAGAATTTAAAAAAAGAAAAGAGAGGGGCGCCTGGGTGGCGCAGTCGTTAAGCGTCTGCCTTCGGCTCAGGGCGTGATCCCAGCGTTCTAGGATCGAGCCCCACATCAGGCTCCTCCAATAGGAGCCTGCTTCTTCCTCTCCCACTCCCCCTGCTTGTGTTCCCTCTCTCGCTGGCTGTCTCTGTCAAATAAATAAAATAAAATCTTTAAAAAAAAAAAAAAAGAAAAGAGAATGAGATGAAACAATGAATATGGCAAGCAATACGTAGATAATGGAAAGGTTTGGTGTCAGCAATAACCTCATTTCACTACCATGACAAATGGGTAAAAAAATAATCTAACAGAAGGGTGAAATCAATTCTAGTTGTTTTTTGTGGCTGACAACCAGGAGAAAAAAAATCAGGGAAATAAATACAAGATATTTCAATACAAATATTACAGCTAAGAGGGGCACAATCACCAAAATGGAAAATTTCTTCTTCTCAGAAATAGGTTTAAAATATTAGGTGTTTATAAACAGAACAGAAAATTTTCTTGATCATCAAATAAATCAAGAAACCATTGGGGCGCCTGGTTGGCACAGCGGTTGGGCGTCTGCCTTCGGCTCAGGGCGTGATCCTGGCGTTATGGGATCAAGCCCCACATCAGGCTCCTCTGCTATGAGCCTGCTTCTTCCTCTCCCACTCCCCCTGCTTGTGTTCCCTCTCTCGCTGGCTGTCTCTATCTCTGTCGAATAAATAAATAAAATCTTTAAAAAAAAAACAAAACCATCATTTATCAAGCAACTGAGACAAAGATTTCTGGTCCAAAGAAGGAATTAAATTCATATCAAGTAGGAAATATTCATGGAGTAAACAAATACATAAAAGTATGTAAGACCAATAGAGCAGGTATTATATATACTCACATAATTAAATATGAAACTATACAGAACTTCTTAAAAAGATGAAAGGAGATCATAACACAGGTTAAAATCTGGAAATATGGGAAATACAAGACCAGACTTTCACTAAGAAGGTAAATTTGGGGAAATAATTCAGATGAAGATGATATCTAAAGCAAAGGAATAATTTTCTCAAGGCATGAATATAAAGAGCAAAGGGCAAACTATTAAATGGGGAATATGGAAAGAATCGCCAAAATCTGTAGATGAAATGAGGAAAAGTAATCCATAAAGACATAGAAGGAATTCAAACAAAAAAACAGGAGAATCAGAATATTACAGCATCAGAAATTAGCTAGCGTTTAATTAGGCTATAATGAAAACTACATCTTGTCATCTTTACAGTATGTAGCATATATCATTGTGTTTGGCACATAGGCTTGAAATATGAATTCAGGTGAACCAATGTTATAGTGGACAATGAAATTGGCAAAAGTATTTCCCAGCATAGGCTATTTTAGATAGGATCCAAGTTTTTGATACACCAAGTACACTTCACAGATCAGCTGTTTCAGCATCACCTGGGAGAGACTGTTTAGAAATACAGAATCTTGGGGTGCCTGGGTGGCTCAGTTGGTTAAACGTCCAACTCTTGATTTTGGCTTAGGTCATGATCTCAGTATCATGAGCTTAAATCCAGTGTCAGGCCCTGTGCTTAGCTGGGAGTCTGCTTGTCCCTCCCCCTCTCTCTGCTTGCTCTATTTCTCTGTCTTCCAAATAAGAAAGACAGAAAGACAGACAGACAGACAGACAGAAAGAAAGAAAGAAAGCAAGAAAGAAAGAAAATGGGAAAGAAAGAAAGACAAAGAGAGAGAAAGGAAAGGAAGAGAGAGAAAGAATCAATCAATCTTGGGCAACACCTGAGATCTACTAAGCTAGTTTATGAATCAAAATGTTAGGAAAATTCTCAGGGAATTCAAATGCATATGCAAGTCTGAAAAGTACTGTTCTGCTGTTTTAGTCATTCTCCCAGTTAAATCTGATTAAGGAGTAGAGAGATAGAAAATGAGACAAATTATGTTGAGATCCCTTACAGCAGTATAACCCTCTGAGTCCAGTTTGAGAATAAGTTACAAGATTTGGCAACTCTGAATTTGAGATAAAGAGAATGATTTATGCTTATAAAAGGAGTAAAAGAAAAATATTAGCCTTAATGATCTGAACCAGGCATGAAAAAAGAAAGAATATACTTTACCAATATTGTGCTTAATATGGGAATCAATCAATATGCTAGAAGTGATGAGAATGGAAGATATTGGAATAGCCACCACAGATAGCAAAAACTCGACAATAAAGAACACATTTTAGGGAATGAATATAGATAATAATAAAAGGTCAGTTCACAAAACACTAAAGCAAAGACAGAGAATTTTCAACATGATTGCCACTGATTAGTGGGTTTAAGGAATTATCTGTACAGTTGCAAGAATCCTCACCAGTAAGCATCATTTTCAGGCCTCCTGTATGTCCACCCTCATTTCTCTTCTCCAACTCCTTTTCTTCTATTTCCCCCCTTTTTTCTTTCCCTTATCTTATCAAAAGTATCCTAAAGACTTTATTTATTTATCTGAGACAGAATTAGAGAGAGAGAACAGGGGGATCGGCAGAGGGAGAGAGAGAAGCAGGCTCCCCAGTGAGCAAGGAGCTCGACGTGGGGCTTGATCCCAGAACCCCGGGATTATGACCTGAGCTGAAGGCAGACAATTAACCAACTGAGCCACCCCGGCACCCCCTCAGGAACTGTTCTAACAAACGAGAGGTGCTCGTGATGACAGAAATTGCCCATGTTCATGAATAAACTTAAAAAAAAAAATTATTGTGAACAATAATTTAGTGGAAAAGAATCTGAGGAGGAAAACACTATCATGAAAGATTTATTCAGACAGTGACACAGAAAAAGAATATCATACAAAGTCGAAAACAAACCAATTAATTATTTCAGAAAATAATTCCAGATCAGGGAAGATCAGAAACCGAATGACAAACAATTTAGAAAACTAATAAATAAGAACACATACAGAAGATACAACTGATGTATGAACAGATGGTATGTGGAGAGAGCTGACTTAGAACTGAGGGGACATATGTCCTAAGTAGGGCAATGGCCAGAAAAAGAGGTGACCTAGAAGTGATACATTTCTATTACTGTAGAAAGGTATCATATTATGTATCCTATTATGCATATCAAATTTTGCATATTTACATGTAAAGGAGTATCATTCTCAAGGGGGGACTTGTTTTAATAAACACAGCAAAATTATTCATCCAAAATAGAGTAATACTTCTGTCATTAATAATAATGTATTCCAATGACCCATAGAGATAATTGCTAAGGCTAAGATCTGAGGGATATTTTAGGAATAGGACAGATATAGCTCCTGTTCTCATAGAACTTTTCGTCTAACTGCCAGAAGGAAAGATGGAAATTTAGCAAGTAATTATATGTTTGATAAAATAAAAAGGATGCTATTGGAACATATATAGGAACACACTGGGATAGGGAGTAATAATCAAGTAAAGTGATATTTAAACTGAGTACAAAGCTTGGTAGGGGAAAGAGAACATTTAGGAAAATTCTTCTAAGCAAAAGGTACAGCATTTTAAATGGCCCACAGTTGAAACAGGAGTTTGTTCATGGAACTGGAAGAACTTCATTATAAAGTAACCAGGAGATAAATCTGGAGAGTAGAGAGAAAACAGAGGGTATGTGCATAAACTGCTACAATAATCTAAGAAATAAATGACTCTAACTTGGCAAGGAGAACAGCAAGAGGAATAGAGAGCAGTAACAGATATGAAAGCTACAGATGTGAAAGTCAAACTTTACACAGGTTGCTAAAGAGGAGTCAAAGATGATTTGGGTTTCTTTCCTGAGCTACTAAATTTACTATGGTCCCATTTATGAAGATAGGAAAACTAAAGAAGGAGCAATTTTAGAAGAATTTAGTTTCTAATACATCCACTTTGAGAAGCCTAAGAGACAGGGGACGTGGAAAAGTTCACTGCCTCAACATAAACCATTAGTTTAGGCATTCCAAATTTGTCAAGTGCCTTTTGAATTAAAGAAAAAATATCTTCAAAGTAAAAATACCCTTGGAATTAAATTATTTTTATATTATTAGTCTTTGAAAACCGATATGGTTAGCAGAATAATATCTTTCCAAAAATGTACTCACCCTAATCCACAAAATCTGTGAAAATGTTACCTTATATGGCAAGAGACTCTGCAGATTTGACTAACAGTATAAACCTTAAAATAGGGAAATTATCCTGAATTATCTAGACTGGTCCAATCTAGTTATATGTGTTCTTAAAAGTAGTGGTCAGAAAGACAGGACAATGGAAGAAGAGGCAAAAGAATCTGGAAATGTGAGAAGGCTGGTATTTCTGGCTTTGAAGATGAAAGAAGGGAACCATGATGCAAGGATATAAACAACTTCAAGAGGCTAGAAAAAGACAAGGAAACAGATTCTCTCCTAGAATCACCAGAAAGAAAAGCAACCTTGTCAACACGTTGATTTTAGCTCAGTGAGATCTATTTCAGACTTGTGACCCATAGAACTACAAGATAATAAATGTGTGTTGTTTGAAGTCACTAAGTATGTGGTAATTTATGACAGTGACAGAAAATTAATACAATTGGTAATTAATCAGACATTATATTCACTAACCAATCTAGATTAAGAAGAATTTAATATATCTGAAAATCAGTGTGAAGAATTTGGCAGGTACTTAATAAATGCTTAACATTTATAATTAGTAAGTATACTTGTATCAAGTATACTTAATAAGTATACTTGTATCAAGTATACTTTCTTGATACAATGTTTTTTCCTAAGAACTTACAATAAAGCAAAATTTAAACCTTTAAATTTTATGAATTAATATTCTACTTAAAGGACTAATAAAAAAAAACTTTCCTATAACATAACTTCACTTTGGTCAGATTCTTTATATTTTCTTAAAATTGTCAGCTGCTAATGAGGAAGTTGAAAGAAAGAAAGAGAGAGAAAGAGAAAGAAATCCAATAAAAATAATATGGGGGGCACCAGGGTGGCTTAGTCGGTTAAGCATCTGCCTTCAGCTCAGGTCATGATCCCAGGGTCCTAGGATCAAGACCAGCTTTGCCAGGCTCCCTGCTCAGTGGGGAGTCTGCTTACCCCTCGCCCATAAGCCCCTCCCCCCTGCTCGTGCTTTCTCTCTCTCAAATAAACAAAAACCTTTTAAAAAATAATAATAATATGGGACATGTCAGACATTTACAAAGAGAGGTCCAAAAATAGAAAAGGTGGCTTTTTTCCCCTTTATTTTAAGCAGAATTTTTCAAATACACAAAGGTACACACAGACAAAACTGAAGTCTGACAGCTATTATTTCAGGTGATATAAAGTCTATGTTGTAGATTACACAAAAAGAAAGCTAAAATAATTGAATAAGTAATAACTAAAGTGGAATTTCTTTTCATAAAAACTACCTTAAATACTATGCTTTAATATATACTCTTTCTCCTTTCTGTATCAGCAATATTATATTATATTATATTATATTATATTATATTATATTATATTATAGTCATCTAGAACCTCTAAGTACAAATACAATTCTAGTGAAGAAAGTTTTCTGGTTAGCTAATAGTTTTTTCAAATCAGTATCGAAAACACTTTCACTTATTTCAAAACTTCTTGATAGTGCTGAAAAAATATAGGCTCTAACGAGGGGACAGATCCTGAGCCAGTATTTTTGAACCTTGAGTGTCATCACCTAACTTACAGGATTGTCAAAAAGGATTAAATTATATTTTGTACAAATAAAGCGTCTAATACATTTGTTAATGTATTCCAAAGAAATTCTGTAAGAATAACTACCCTTTCTATTACTTAAAAAGTGGTACAAAGAACGTAAATGAATCTTTTCTTCATGACAGTGTCATCATTACAAACCTCAATCACTACAATGATGACATAAAGAGCGCAGCCATACTCCAACTTTGTCTGAGACAATCCCAGTTTATGTTTCCTGTCCTGACATCTCCTCTCATTCTCAAGTGTCCCAGTTTGGATGATAAATAATATAGTGATCCAAGATAAAAAGATCTATTGAGATATTACTTAGATAACTGTTCTCTGTAATTCTATTATTATCCTGCGAACACATGTGTATATCTGCTAGTCTACAGACACTACTAGATTGATTTTTTTTAATGGTGATAATTGTGTCTTAGTTATCTTTGTAATTTCAGTGCCTAATACAGTGTCTGGCAATTTACTGAATGTTAGATAAATGAGTAAATGAAGGAACAGAACAGTATGAAGTTTTACCCTATAAGAAATAGCCCCATACTATCTTGGGTTTTTTTTTCCCCCCCAGTTTATATTTTAATAAACCTCAAAGAACATATGATGTCCTATTCATATTCTGGTAACCATCTGGTTTACAAGCCTTTTCCCTTCACTTTTCCCTTTATATACGCTGCCACCTTAGAAGCTACACAAAACTCAAGTAACTCAGAATTGAATTACATGTAAAATAGAGATGCTAGAAAACAGTCTATAAATTTAGGTTTACCTTGCCTACTTCCTAAAGCTAAATAGAAATATCACAAAAACATAAAGTGGTAGAATAATGTTCACAGTTATACTTAATATAAAACACTTACCCACAGGCAGCATCTGTTTTTGGAAATATCAACATTTATTATCTCTTCACATTCTTCCATATTTGTCTGAATTTCTCTGTAACTTACCTTGGGTGATATGTGACATATTTATATTTTTATCTTTAGATTGTTCCATATCGATCTGTTCTTCAAGTACATTGTCCTTAAATTTTCTTCTCTGTTTTTGTTTTATAGTCCTTTGCTTTCCAGATGATTTCTCTACATTCTCATAATTCGTTTCATATTTTGTAGATCTATCACGATTTTCTAGTTCATCTGTCAAAGCACAACTCCTACCCAGTCTTTTTTGTTCAGAGGGCTGAGATTTCTCTACTGGGTAAGCTGTGTCAGAATATTTGCCACTTGTCAAAGTTGTAGGTGATACATTGTGATGTTTTTCTCTTGACTTCTTACTTTGAAGGAGTGCAGAGCTCTCTGCAGGGTATACTGTGCATTGTTTCAGAGGCCCAGCCTTTCTGGGTACAGTAATCCAAGATCGACTGGCAAAACTTTTCTCTGATTCATCAATTATAAATTCATCCTCTAACAACTTTAGGTCATTTGAAGGAGATGAATGAAGTGGAGCAGTCACTATATGCCTAACAATAGGACTAAAACAGGATGTTATAATAAATAATAGCTCAAAAAATAAAGTTTTTACCTTTGCTTTGTGAAGAAAATAATCTATGTAAGAAATAAAATCTATGTATCTTTTAAAGAACAATGCACATCTCAATTTTCCCTTACCTTGAAAATCCTCCTCTTCTTTTACATTTCTATAATACCTGATTATACTCATTTTTAACACTAACGAGATCACAGAAATTTAGAGCTGGAAGGAAGCTTAGACATCAACTAATGTAATACCCACCCAACCCATTATATATACTGAACAGCTAAAACCCAGAAATGTGTTAAACATGGCCCAGACACATTGACGGATGGTCCAAAAATGCATGCCATTATTATATATGTTATACTAATTATATGCTTGTTTAGACGTATAGATGTCTCTTAAGGGCCAGATTTCTTCACATCCAAAACAAGGTTATTTCCAAAACATCTTCAAGTCTAATATTCTAAGAAAACTCTACTAAATTATGCACTAAATTATATTATGTAAAAATTCATTCCAAGTTTGAATAATTCACATACGTTTTCAAATAAGTTTTAATATTACAATCATGGTATAGAAATAAATTGAAAGTATTTAGAAAGGCAGGCAAATTGGGATTAAACAGCATCTCTTCCAATTAGTTGGGAAAGGTTTCTAGAGAAGGAAGGAATTATTTAAAGGATAGTAGTCTGATGGACTCTTGCATTCCCTTCCTTTTTATAGCAACAGCCTCAAGCAAACCACATACTGAAGTGAGATATGCATAAGTAAAAACTCAGGGTAAACACCTAAATTCTAAAGCTAGCATATGCACTCCTGTTTCTGCCTTTTCCGCTTGAGTAAGGATGCTTAACCATTGTGTCTGCTTTTTCTGTCTTTTTACTAATTAAGACATACAAAAAGATTATGAAGTGAAAATGCCTTCTCTACTTCCCTAATCTCAAACCCTTGATAACTGTTATAATGTAAAAACAGTACACACACATACATACACACAGACACACACGTGTGTGTGTGTATATATATATATATATGTATATACACAGAACGTATATATATATACACACACACACACACACACTAAGAAATACACTATCTTCTAATAGGTAGAGTTTTGCAAGTTTATTTAATTAGAAAACTCTAGAAAATCTAATGAAAAACAAAGTCAATATAAACAGAAAACCACAATGAATAAATGCTTAAACAGAAATGTTACTTTTCAACATTTAAAGAAATAGCCAATCTGTTATAAATAGGTTTAATGTGCTTTACTGTATATAACTCATAATTTTATATCTGTTAGTTTTTATATATAAAGAAGTAATGCTAAGAATTTAAAAATTAAGCCTTCCTAAACCAGCCAATAAGAATTCTCTAGGGGTGCCTAGGTGGCTCAGTCGGTTAAGCATCTGGTTAAACATCTGCCTTCCGCTCAGGTCATGACCCCAGGGTCCTGGGATTAAGCCCCGCATCAGAAAGCCCACTATTCCCTCTCCCTCTGCTGGCCACTCCCCCTGCTTGTGCTTGTGCACGCTCTCGCTCTCTGTCAACTAATTAATAAATAAATAAATAAATAAATAAATAAATAAATAAATAAATAAATAAAAGAAGTCTCTAAATCTGCTCCTCTATTCTACTTCAAGGGACTTCCATAACATAAAGATTATTCAAACTGAAGATATCCTTAGGAAACAACGCTGACACTTGCTTCAGACTGAATGACTATATACTTCCAAAATTCATAAACTGAAACCCAATCCCCAATGGGCTGGTATTGGGGGGTGGGGCCTTTATGAGGTGATTAAGTCATAAGGGTAGAACACTCATGAATAGAATTAATACCCTCATAAAAGAAGCCTCAGGAAGCCCCCTTGCCACCTTCTGCCATGTGGTTATATAGCAAGAAGACAGCCATCCATGAACCAGGAAGCAGACGTCACCAGAAAAGAAAAAGGAGACTGGCATATGACAAGGGAAAATGGTATGCCAAAACAGGGACAAATGCAAATGTGTATGACCAAGTTGGCAGAAACAGTTAACTAGGGAACACAAAGGCCATAAATACCAGCAGACAAACCTGAAGCTTCTATAGGCCAATGGTTCCCATCCCTAGCTGCCATTAATTATAGTTAACTGCAATTTGAGCTACAGATCAGAATCACTGTGTGGACACTGTAGAACCTCTGAAGGTTTTTAAGTAGGCAAGAACAGATTAAAGTTTATTTTAGGACTATACTTTTATTAACACAAGCAGAAGAAAAGGAAAGAAGATTTAAAGCTCTTAACAGTGAAATACACCCTGACGTAATTCTATTTCTAAATACTGCCTTCATTCTTTGATATCATACAGACTAGAAAGTGCTAATGAGCAAAAGCACTGAATAAGCAATGAAAGCAATGAATGCTGAATAAACTTTCTTTCACGTTTAATTTAGTAAGTATTTAATGATGGCTTTGGGGGTGATTTGCTGGTAAGAAACTACACTCTCCTTAGGGTTAGGCATAATTGCAATTAAAATTTGCACCAATTAAGATGAACTTTTAGTTAAATAGCATTAAGAATCCTTGATATTGTTCACAGAACATAAAAGAAAAATGTCTCAAAAGACAGTTGCTTAATAACTCACCTGGATTCACTTTTTCTTTTTACAGTTTCTAAAAATAATGTTGAAAAACTCTTTTTAGTTTGTGGCTGAATTTCATCTTCTGAATCTGGTACTCTTTTCTCAGATGTTCTTGATGATTTCCTCTCTTTTTCTTCTGATATTTTATCCTCTATTTCTGATACTTTATTTGCTATTTCTACTTTCTTCAACGCATTTTTATCTTCAAAGTTTAACCTAAAAGGTTAAAAAGAAGGCAAGCTGAATACTCTCACAGTTTGCTGAGTCAGGAGTTTTCCTGAACTCCCTTTCAGTAATAATACAGAGCACTTATAAAATTTTTCTCTAGGCCTTTATTTAAAGCCCGTAAATTCTGATTTGAAATCTCTTAAAATACACAAGGCAATTGCTCAGGATAATTACATTTCTCATTTGTCAATGGAAAAAAGTAAGAGAAAAGACCAAGGAAATCTGTAGCATAGAAGACTAGTTCTCAAACATTTAGTATGATTTTGAATCATCTGAAGAATCTTATTAAAATGTAGATTCTGATTTTGTAGGTCTAGAATAGGGTTTGAGATTCTATATTTCTAACAAGCTGCCAGATAATGCATTGCTCTTGATCCTGAGCTGCATACCACATTTTGAACAGCAAAATCTTAGAATGTACTTAACTCCTTGGCTCCAAGAATTACACAAGACACTAGACAGACATTAATTATACTCACTGCAAAAGTCCCCAATAGCAAAGGTCTTTGAATGATCTACTTTGCTTCTTAAAGGCCAAAATGAGCCCCAAGAAATAGACATGAATTTACCACAACTTATCCTCAAAATACTTATCCTTTGCTACATATAAATGACCCGATATATACCTACCACTGTAATTACAAATGACATAGAGAAAATACTCTTAGGAAGTTACAGAAAACATATTATAAGAAGAAAATACTTTTTTCCCATAGATTATAGAAATGTTTACCCATAAACTTCTCTGAAGTATACTTCAAGCCTTCCTTATTAAATATAAACTGAATATAAACTGAACTGTTATGCCCTTCTCATGTTAATACTCCTTAATACTTACCATAAAATACATTAAAAATAAATTAATAAATTAATAACTAACTTAAAAATTTTTATGTAGGATTCATATTATTTCAATAAATAAAAATTCACCTTTTTCTGGTTTTAAAAGAAATCTCTGTACTTGAAGACAATGTATTTACTGAATTTTCAGAAGTGTAGGTCTCTTTTTTTTGGGCAATAGATGGACTTGCATTTTGTGATATACAAGCTTTTGCATCCAAAAGAACATAAGGTGAGCCAACAGATAAGTATAATTCCTCATGGGCTTCACTGTGATGATCTTTTCTTTTTTTACCTGACATTCTTCTCAAGTCAGGTGTATTTTTAGAACCAACATCAGTTGCCAAAATTTGCTGATGAACTTCATGGCCCTGAACTAGAAGAAAATTATATGAAGATATTAAAATTTTTTAAAATAATAATATTAGAACCAAATGTGCTTTTTAAAATTCAGCAGCAATAACTAGAAATAGTTTTCATAAGACTCACAGTTCATTAAGTTTACAAAGACCTATGATTAAAATACGTAAGTGCTTTAAAAGTTCTAATTCATGAAATTAATGAATATAAAGACGTATTTGTTCCATGCTCTGAAGTTTTGAAATGACAAAAATTTTCAAACAGAAAATTCACAATTCTATGCATAGTCAATTTACCCAAGATTTAAATAAATCTATACACAGCTAAAATAATGAAGTAATGCTAGAGAAATTATGAGATTTAATCTTTAGGTTAAGAGTCAGTAAACTAGTAAGGTGGCTAGACAGCCACATATTTATACATATATATATACACATATAGAGACATAACAGATATGTATAGAGATATATAAAAGATTTGTATGTGTGTATATATATGTAAAGGTATACATATAAAAATACTCTTTAGACATAAAAGTTTATATACATATACATACATATATATGTACCTTCATATGTGTATGTGTGTGTGTGTGTGTGTGTGTGTGTGTGTATATATATATATATATATATAAAGAATATACATATTCTCTAAGCCTTATTACCTTCAAATATCAAAGAAAAAGTACAACTGTTGGGGAGTATTCATATTGATTCATACTACTAAAAAGCAAAGATTACAGGCATCTGAGTGGCTTAGTCGGTTAGGCGTCTGACTCTTCATTTCAGCTCAGGTCATGATTTTAGGGTGATGAGATCAAGCCCCAAGTCAGGCTCCGCATAGAACACAGAGTCTGCTTGGGTTTCTCTCTCTCCCCCCCTCTGCCCCTCTCACCCCCCCACACACACTCTCCCTTTCTCCCTCTCTCAAATAAAATCTTTAAAAAAAAAAAAAAAGCACAGATTAAAAATTTTAAATAAATTAAAAAGGGGCTTTTGGAAGGTTATGGAACAAGACAGCATACTTAGTTTTCTCTGCTTTTCCCTCTAAATACAACTAAACTAAATTCCTGGTAATTATCCATCAAACAACAATAACAGAACTCTACAAGCTGGAAGGAAAGAGGTATATTTGCTAGGAACCTCAAGCCTTAAGCAACAAAAGATAGTACGGTAAATCCTCTGGGTTTTCCATTTATCTCCCATGTATCCCCAGACTGAGATCTAGAGGGGTGTGCAATCCAGAACCACAAACAAGCATAGGGGAAAAAAATACCCTGCATTCTCTGGCAAAAAGACTTAGAAAAGGGAAACACAACAGAGACCTAGTGGGGAACCCCAACTCCCATTCCACAACCTGGGCCACTAAATACTCCATTCTGCCGTGGCCTTGTAAGAGCAGCAAAGCCTTAGGCCATGCCAGGCCCCACTCCATAATTTCTACAGGACAGCAATAGCAGAGGAACAAAGTCCTAGACTAACCTTGTCCCTGGACCAACCCAGTCCCCACTTCAACAATCAAAGACAGCAGGTCATATGATCCACAAACAGCTGCAAAGTAGTGAAGGCTTTGACCTCCCCAGCCACTGTTTCACAGACCAAAGTAACAGTCTCACCCACTGTTAGTATCGACAACCCAGGTGTTACTTCACAATGAGGGCCCCAATGGGCAGTCTAATCTAAGGCAGGAAGAACATAAAAGAACGCTACCTCCCCCATCCTGTCCTCTACTCAGTCATTTAAGAAGATCCAACAGCTTCTGACCCCAACCCCCATTTGAGTGAATGAGGACATGGGGTACTCAGGAAAGCACCTTCCATTCATCTGACACAGCACCAGCAAGAACTGATGAGGAATCTCAGCAGCATAAGGAAACGAAACAGACCAAAATACCACTGGTTAGGACTCTAAACACTTAACTGTCAATGGAAATAAAATCCACAAAAGTAAGCAAGAACCTACATATTAACCAAAACAAGGCAACTACATACTATAACAAACAATTTAAATACAATCAGGAGTCTCCCAAAATAATAACCAAAATTTCAAGAATACAATCAAAATGACTGATTATACCAAAAACCAGAAAAACACAACCTGAACAAGAACGATATGATCAATGGACACAAACAGACAAGATGAATCGAATGTTGAAATTTAATAAGAATTTTAAAGCATCATCATAAAAATGTTTTAGCAATCAATTATAAATTGACTTAAACTCTCAAAGAAATGAGTTACAAGGAAAACCAGTTTTTTAGATTTTAATCATTCTTTTAGGTGTGCAGTGGTATCTAATTATTATTTTAATTTAAAATTCCCTAATGACAAAAAAAAAATCCCTAATGACAATGATGAACAAATCAAAGCCACAATGAGATATTACTTCATACCCATCAGGATGGCTATTATCACAAAACACACACACATGCACAGAAAATAACAAGTGTTGGTGAAGATGGGGAGCCACCGCAACCCTTATGCACTGCTGGTAGGAATGTAATATGATGCAGCCACTTCAAAAAACAGTTTAGTGGTTCCTCAAAAAATGAAAAATACAATTGCCATGTGATCCAATAATTCCTTTTTTTGGGTATATATCCAAAAGAATTGAAAGCAGAGACTGCAAGAGATATTTGTACACTCGCATTCACAGCAGCATTATTCACAACAGACAAAAAGTTGAAAGCACCCAAATATCCATCAATGGATAAATGAATAAAACAAACTGTAGTAACAGATGGATCTAGAAAGTATAATACTAAGTGAAATAAATCAGTCAGAGAAAGACAAATACCATATGATTTCACTCACACGTGAAATTTAAGAAACAAATGAACATATGGGGCGTAGAGGGGAAAGAGAGGAAAACCAAGAAACAGACCTTTTTTTTTTAAGATTTTATTTATTTATTTGACACAGAAAGAGAGGGAAAGAGTAAGCACAAGTAGGGGGGAGTGGCAGGCAGGGGAGAAGCAGGATCCCCACTGAGCAAGGAGCCTGATGTGGGGCTCAATTCCAGGACCCTGGGATCATGACCGAACCGAAGGCAGATGCTTAACCAACTGAGCCACCCAGCCCCAAGAAACACACTCTTAACTACAGGGAACAAACTGATGGTTACCAGAGGGGAAATGGGTAGGGGGATGGGTGAAATAGGTGACGGGGACTAAGGAGGGCACCTCTGATGAGCACCAGGTGTTGTATGGAAGTGCTGAATCACTATATTATACACCTAAAACTAATACTAGATTGTATGTTAAACTGGAATTTAAATAAAAACTTTTTTTAAAAAGATGAAAATCTAAGATTCTACATATACCATTAGAATAAAATAGACCTTTTAACCAAAACAAGGTAAAAAACTATAAAAGTCACACATCTGACAATTAAAATAAAAAATCTTACTCATCATATGGTTAAAGATACTATAAACAAAATCTGTAAAAGTCAAGGGATCATTTGGAAAAATATCTGTCACACTAATTACAGATCAATAGTTATAGATACTCAATTCAAAGACCTTTCATTAACAAGAAATAACTAATGGACAAAGGATATGAACAGACAGATAAAAGGAAATTCAAATAGCCAACAAATATATAAAAAAGTGCTCAAATTCAGAGGCTATCACAGATACAGACACTAAAGTGACAATGAGATCATGTAATACTGATCAAACTGGCAAAAAAGAAATAGTAAATGATCTATGAAGTCAAAGGTACTTCCCTACATTGCTGGTGTAAAAGAAAATTGTAAAGCCTCTTCTGAAAGCATGCACAAACATGAATGCATACATTTATATATGTTTTCATCAAAGGTTACCTCAGCAGAACAATGGGAATAATAATTAAGAGTTTTACTTTTTTAAATCTTTGAGGCTTACTTCAAATGAAGGACTTTTCTAATTTAAAAAATGTAAATAAACTTTTAAAAGTTGCAGCAACATATAACTAAAGGAAATAAGAGAGGAAAAGAACACTAACCACGTACATCCAAATATTGAAATCATGTTGTATACTTCAAGCTAACATGTTACATGTCACTTGTACCTCAGTTAAAAAAAAAAAAAAAAAAAAAAAGATGCTCAAGAAGCCCATGGAGAATGCCATGTGAGAAGGAACTGAGGCTTCCTGCTCAAATCCAGCAGCACATGAGTCATCTTGGAAATATATCCTTAGCCCCCATCAAGCCTTCAGATGACTGCAACACTAGCCAATATCTTGACCTCATCAGAGATTTCACGCCAGAACCATCTAACTAAGCTGCTTCTCAATTCCTGATCCACAGAAACTATGTAAGATATTATTTATTATTTAAAAAAAAAGACATCTATTTGAAAACTCTTAAAACTATAGCGCCTTAATAATTCTTATTTAATGTCTCTTACCGTATCCTAATAATCAATGTTCTTACCACTAAAACAAAGAAGCGAATATTCAAATAAAGTTCATTATTCATGTTTAAAAAAAAACAAACACTGACCACTCTGCCTAGGCTGACCCGTGAGTTTGTCATTCAAGCCAACACATGCAACACCTTCAACATCTCTTTTTAATTATATTAAGCAAATAACATCCATGGGGATGCCACCGACCTGATCTGTTGACAACTTCACTTGGTTCTACAATGAACTGCAGAGAGGCTTCTTTCTTCCTTAAAGAAACTGGAACTGACTTCGGATGAGATTTCTCGCACTGAGCCTAAAAGATATATAACATTAGATCTATTAAAAATTAGTAATTCTGATTAAATACATTTGTTTTTAAATTGGAAAAAAAAAAAAACCAAGTATTTAAAAACAATAAACCAGCTGGTAAGGCTGCATACTGAAGTAACTACTTTAGAAAACAATTCGGCATTATCTGGTAAAGTTAAAATTTCAAATAACCTAACACGGAAACAATGCTGCTTGTGAACAGCAAAAAACCTATTCTTTTTTTTTTTTTAAGATTTTTTTTTTATTTATTTATTAGACAGAGATAGAGACAGCCAGCGAGAGAGGGAACACAAGTAGGGGGAGTGGGAGAGGAAGAAGCAGGCTCATAGTGGAGGAGCCTGATGTGGGGCTCGATCCCATAACGCCGGGATCACGCCCTGAGCCGAAGGCAGACACTTAACCGCTGTGCCACCCAGGCGCCCCGCAAAAAACCTATTCTGACAGTAAATTGGATAAATTATTGTATCGTCCTATAACAACATTACGCATTCAACAGTAAAATGACTAAACTACAACAGAAATAAATGACTGTTAACCAAAAAAATCAAGTCACAGAAATATGTCATAATCACACTTACATAAAGTTCAAAGTAGATGCATGTGAAACTATATATATATTTTTTAGAGAGTCACTCAATGGAGGAGTTAATATAGCAGGGCTGATCATCTAAAGAACTTGCTTACAGGGCTAGCCCTGGGCTGGCACCTGGGGACTTGGCTTTCAGAAGGTTTCCTCCACTACCAGCTGATAAGGTTGTGCCTACTATGCCAGCTGCCTAGACTGTGTAAAAATTTTATTTATAGTGAACACCTGCTTTTTTTTCCTTTAGGGAGTATAGGATCGTGGTGGCCAGAGGGTGCCTATGTAACCAGCCCCCAGTAAAAATGGGTTAAGCCTCAGAAGGCTTCCCTGGGCAGAAAGACAGTACGCGTTTCACTGCTGGAAGCAACAAGTGCACTCTGTCGGACTCTGCTGGGAATGTAGAAAGCCTGACAAGGATTCCTCCAGACTCTGCCTGATGTGTCTTTTTCCTTTACCAATCTGGCTGTGTATCTTGACTACATGGCTATAATAAATCTCAGTCACAAATACAACTATATGATGAGTCTCATGAGTCCTTCTAGTGAAGCACCCAACATGTGGATAATAGTGGGACCTCTGTCAGAGGTAGGGGAGGAATGGTAAAACTAAAATAAAGGATGGGAATGATGAACAGAAAATTCAAGATAGTGGTTACCTTTATGCAGGGAGAAGAGGCAGAAGAACAGGTTCAAAAAGGGACACATTGATGCTGCAGAAGTATGGATATTTCCTACACTGAGGGATGGGTACAGAAGTGTTCATTTATATTATTTTTAATACCTTACATAATATATATTTTCTTTTGTAAATCTGAAATATATCAAGTCATAAATTTTAAAAATCTAGACAAGGGAACGCTCATTCATACATTGCATGTGGGAAAGAAAACTGGTAAACCATCTTGCAGAAAAAATTGACAATATTTAACAATTTCATTTGAAATGTGCACATCCTAGAGAAATTCAGTTCACAACATGTGCGCGAGGAGGCATGAACAAAGATGTATATCACTGTGCGTCACAGTAATAATGAATAGATGGAAACAAATCTACCAGTAGGGGTACATATAAATAAGGAAGCCACTGCACCGCTGTTCAGTGAATACACTATGGAACTCAATTACATAAAGAAACAAAAGCAAGCTTTCACTATATTCTATTCCTCTTAAAACCTCATTAGGATTTTTTAAAATGTATAAACCCAGAAGTATGAGGAGAAAGAGAAGGGAGTAGATGGGAGATGTCAACAAACTTTTCTTACATTGGAAAGCAGATCAGCAGCAACTAATCAGTCCAGAGAGAGCAGAAACATGCTAGCAATGGAGAAAACGCAGAAGGAGAAAGATTTATGTTTATGGAGGAAATGATAAGATCATTAATGGGATGTGTAAGGCACCTCTAAAAGAGGGGTTCCAAGTGAGGCCTACAAACAGAAGTTGTTAAAAGTAAGTACAAGAAGCAGTCAGAGTCACAGAGCCTCTCCTCTTCCAATCCTGGCATATTAGATGCTTACTCTCTTGAATTTCAGGATCAGAGAGACTATAGACTCACACCAGCTTAAGGTAGACTGATACAGTAAAAACAGAGATATTAAGTGGAAGCATTCAAATTGTACCTTCCCTCTGCCCCACCTGGCTGAGAACATTTGTAGTTAGAATCAGACTCCCAAGCAGGAGACATTTGTCAGAAAAACCTATCAAGCCAAGTTTAAAAAAACCTGTAGATATTAATACCCGGACATTCACAATGACGTCGCCCAGACAGATCATAGCACAGGAAAATCTTCCAAGGCACAAATTTTACTATGCAAATAGGACTTCCTATCACCATTTTAGTTTTCCACTCTTAACTATGAAGAGACCACTAAGATTCACTGGACATCGGACTCTAGTACAAAAAGGCAATAAACAAAGTAAGCAAAAAAGGTACTTGCAGGAAACAGAAACCATAAAAAGAAATCTTAATAAGAAGAGTTAGAGGAATCTAACATCAAGGAATATCATGAAATTTCAAATCACTAAAAGCGGGGACACCTGGGTGGCTCAGTCGGTTGAGCGTCTGACTCTTGATTTCGGCTCAGGTCACGATCTCAGGGTTGTGAGATTGAGCCCCGTGTCTGTATCACTGTCAATATCCTAGTTGTGATACTGCACTACAGTTTTGCAAGATGTTACCTTTAGAGGAAACTAGGTAAAGGGTACATGGGCTTGCACTCCATTATTTCTTACAGCTGCTTATAAAACTATGATTATCTCAAAACAAAAAGCTCAGTTAAAAAAAAAAGCAGAGTTTCCAAAATCATTTTATAGAAATCTCCTTTTAGGCAGATTGGACTGAAATGAACAGATCCTCACACTGTCAAGGATTGAGCTGGGTCAGTCTGAGATGAAATTTTAGTCTGCCCTATTCTTCAGAATGAGGTCTCCTGGGAAACTGAGAGCCAGGTGAGTCACCTTAGCCCTTAAATATTAGGAGACATCAGTCCTGTCCCTTGGGGGGTTTTGTTCAACTTTTTAGCCTCTTGCCTCAGACTGCTTCAAAATCTGGCAAGTGCCTACTTGTGGTGGGCCCCCGGCCTGCAACAGGATTTTGCCTTCTTAGCAAAGCAAGACTATATATTTCACTCCACCTTTCTGGTCCAGGATTCTGTGCCACCCCCAGAACTTACAAATGTTCTTTAAGGAAAGTGCCTATCCATTTGGAACATCCCTGGAATCCAGTTTGTCATGCCATCCCAGCACAGCTGACAAAAACTGTGCCTTCCCACATGGACTCTCTCTGTGTGGGCCAGCAAAAAACCCTCAGCTTTTGCACCAATTGAGCTAATACTCTCAGGGAAGAAAATGACTAATAATCATCAACTCATCTCAAGATTCTTCTCTCTTTGGAATTTTATCTAGCCTTTGTTCTTTCCACAGCTTCCCATGGCTCTAAAAATAGAATTTGTTTGCATTTCATTTTTTTTTTTTAACTAGCTTTTACAGCAGAAATGTTGGCCTACTGCAATCTGTCCCATCCTACCTAGAAGTGAAACCTCTAGCATAACCTTGATACCAAAGCCCTATAAAAACATTTTGGGCAAAGAAATAAAAGATAATAATGTTCATGAACATAGATGCAAGTACTTCAAATATTAGCAAACTAAATCAAAAAAGGTTAATACTTTATGACCAAGTCAAATTTATCCCAGAAAACTTAAAGTTGATTTAACTTTCAAAAAACAGTATTATATAATTTATCACATTAAAGAAGGTCTCTCAATTCTGAAAGAAATGGATCTGTTTTCATTCCTTGAAACCAAAAAGCTATATATAGCTGACCCATGAACAAGGATTTGAACTGTGAGGGTCCACTTATCCACAATTCACAATTTTATTCCAATCTGACTAAAAGGAGATTAGGTTTCTTTCTATCTTTCTATAGAAAGAATATGTAAATCTATTTTCTTTTCCTTATAACTTTTTTTTTGTAAGATTTATGTATTTATTTATTTGACAGAGAGAGACAGCCAGAGAGAGACGGAACACAAGCAGGGGGAGTAGGAGAGGAAGAAGCAGGCTCCCAGCAGAGGAGCCTGATGTGGGGCTCGATCCCGTAACACCAGGATCATGCCCTGAGCCGAAGGCAGACGCTTAACGACTGAGCCACTCAGGCGCCCCTCTCTTCCTTATAATTTAACACTTTCTTTTCTCTAGCTTTATTTTTTTTTAGGATTTATTCATTTATTTTAGAGAAAGAGGGTGGGAGAGGGATAAAGGGAAAGGGACTGAATCTCAGGCAGACTCCATGCTGAGTTCAGAGCCTGACGTGGGGCTCAATCTCACAACCCTGAGATCATGACCTGAGCCAAAACCAAGAGTCAGATGATTAACCAACTGCACCATGCAGGCGCCCCTCTAGCTTACTTTATTATAAGAATACAGTATATAATACATATACAAAATACGTGTTAATCAACTGTTTATGTTATCAGTAAGGCTTCTAGTCATCAGTAGGCTATTAGTAGTTAAGTGTTTGGGGAGTAAAAGTTATAAGTGTGTTTTCAACTTCATGGGTGGGTCCGCAACCCTAACCTTTGTGTTGTTCAAGGGTCAACTATATAATTAGGTGTTTATACAAGTTTCTAAAGAATATTATTTCTAGCACTACATAATTTTTCTCTCCAATTTGTATCATACTTTTGAATAACTTGTCTTTATTCATCAGCTTCACAAACTCTATTTGAAAGTTTGCTGTTTTGTAGAGTTAGGTCAACCTATCCTCTTAAGATATAACCTTTTATAAAAGACTGATTCTCCTTATAGCAATAGATTAAATTTTGTTTTCAGAAAATAACCAAATTTGCCAACCTAGATTAGGAACTTCAGCAGTTGCCCACTTTCCTAAAAACCTAATTCAACTATTATTTTAGGAGGGGTGAAAAATGATTGTGTTAATTTGATAATTCCACACCCAGACCTCCGATTTCAAACGTCAAGTCAAAATTTTCACAAAACACCTCTAAATTATAAAGAAAGTGAGTGGGAATATAGGACTCCCTTTTAAGAATAAGACTTAAAAACAACTAAAATAGACTTAACTATATTGTGTAATGCTTCATTCATTAAAATATTAAAGCTATACCAGCTCTTCTTTTTGACTTACCTCTTTGCTTGGTGACTGAACACAAATGTCTCCTATTTTAGGTGTTGAATAAAGCAATGATTTTGTAGCATTTGTGCTAAAATCATTGGCAAGACCTTAAAAAAAGCAAAAAAAAATTTAAATAAATTCAGTATAAAATCTTTTGGTTACAATTAAAAGAAGCCCTACATGAAATATGAAGAAGTCTGTCAACTCTTTAAAAACAATTAGTTTAAAATTAAGTACAGGAAATGACAAATTATTCTCATTTTTGCTACTATTATCCTCAGTGTAACAAGAAGTACATAAAGGATTGCACATGTACTCAACATTTCTGGGAAAATATTTTACATATATTTAAATGTAGAATGCATTTGCTGAATTTAATATTAATATGACAAATTTATATTTTCATCCAACCCAACCACCAAAGTCCATCTTGAGAACGCCTTACTATTTTCTTCAAAACAGTCTTGTAAGATTTCCAGTATGTTCTGGCCTTGCTTCGTATTAATGTCAGGTGCTCTAATAAGAAGGAATGAAGGGAAAATGTTATATATCATTTCCAGAAAATATCTGCTATTTATGTTACCATCTACTTTGAAAATGTCGTATCTAATTATAAAATGTTATTTTACTTAATGGGAAAAATACCACCTTTACTATCTGAGGACAAAACAAGTACTTGCAAGTCCAAGAGTTTCAAGAAAAGTATCTGAAGCAGTATGTCGTTATCTACATTAACAACTATATTCCTTAATTGAAGAGCTACATCTAAAGCCATTTTAGACTATTGCTGTATCTAAACAAGAATATAGATGGTTTTAAACAAATCCAATCAGTACTAAAACACTTCTTTAATAAAAACTCTATGATCACAAGTCCTAACAGCTCCAAGTAACAGTCTTCCCTTCAAGTTCTCAAATGCATTTTTGATTTAATATTATTAACCTTAACAGCAGCTTATGAATCAGTATAAATTTTTCATTGTGGTTTCACATGCAGTTGTAAGAAATAATATAGAGGAGATCCCTTGTTCACTTTATCTAGTTTCCCCCCAATGGTAACATTTTGTAAAAATATCCTGTACTACCACAATCAGGATACTGATATCAATACAATCCCACTAATCATATTCAGATTTCTCCAGTTCTACATATACAGTTGACCCCTGAACAATATGGGTTTGAACTGCATGGGTACACTCATACACAGATTTTTTTCAGTAAACATACTGGAAAATTTTTTGGATATTTGCAACAATTAGAAAAAAATCGCAGACGAGCCACGTAGCCTAGAAATACAAAACAAACATTAACAAAAAGTTAGGTATATCATGAATGCATAAAATACATGTAGATACTAGTCTATTCTATCATTTACTACCATAAGATACACACAAATCTATTATTAGAAGTTAAAATTTATCAAAACTTAGCCACACAGAACATACATGGTGGTATTTGTAGTCAAGAGATAAGAACAAATGTAAAGATGCAGTTTAAATCATAATGGTGTAAAATTAACCATACTACATGCTGTACTACTGTAATAATTTTATAGTCACTCCTGTTGCTATTGTGGTGAGCTCAAATGTTAGTGAGTAACCCCTTAAAATGCCATCTAACACTAATCATCTCTGAATGAGTTCATCTTCTCCAGTAAATTGTGGGTTGCAGTAAAAAGTGATTTCTCACAGTTCTCCCATTTTTCATTATGTTTAGTGCAATACCATAAACCCTGAATAACACCAGAGAACCCAACAAGGTACCACTAGTCATGCTGGAAATGCTCCCAAGAAACAGAGAGATGTCATGATATTACAAGAAAAAGTTGAATTACTTGATATATACCATAGATTGAAATCTGCAGCTGTGGTTGCCTGCCATTTCAAGATAAATAAATGCAGCATAAGGATTACTGTAAAAATAGAAAAGGAAATTTGTGAAGCTGCCTTTGCAGCTATGCCAGCAGGTCTAAAACTTTGCATCTTGCAAAATACCTTTTTATCATGTACTGAAAATGCAGCTTTTATGTGGATTGCAGGACTTGTTATAAGAAAGGCATAAATACAGATTCTAATATGGCTTGAGAAAAAGCAAAGTTATTGTAAGATATCTTAAAGCAAAAGGAAGGTGAAAGATCTAAAGCTGGAGAATTTAATGCCAGAAAAGGATGGTTTGACAATTTAGAAAGAGACTTGGCTTAAAAAAAAGTCAAGATAACACGAGAAGAACCTTCTGTCGAACAAGAGGCAGCAGGCGAGTTCCCAGTTGCCGCAGCTTAGGTCATGATCTTGGGGTCATGAAATTGAGCTCCCCACTCAGTGCAGAGTCTACTTAAGATTCTCTCCCTTCTCCCTCTGTCCATCCACTGCCCCCACCGCTTGTGAGCTCTCTATCAAAATAAATAAATAAATAATAATAATCACTAAAGGGGCACCTGGCTGGCTCAGTTGGTTGGGCTTCCGACTTTTGATTTCAGCTCAGGTCATAATATCGGGGTCATGAGATTAAGCCCCACATTGGCCTCCATGCTGGACATGGAGACTGCTTAAGATTCTCTCTCTCCCTCTGCCCCTTCCTCCCTCCTGCTTGCATGCCTGCCTGCACACACACTCTCAAAAAAAAAAAAAGGGCACCTGGGTGGCTCAGTCAGTTAAGAGTCCGACTCTTGTATATATGGACCACATCTTCTTAATCTAGTCATCTGTTAAAGGGCATCTCGGCTCCTTCCACGATTTAGCTATTGTGGACAAGGCTGTTATGAACATTGGGGTGCATATGGCCCTTCTCTTCACTACGTCTGTATCTTTGGGGTAAATACCCAGTAGTGCAATGGCTGGATCCATAGCGTAGCTCAATTTTTAACTTTCTAAGGGACTTCCACACTGTTTTCCAGAGTGGCTGTACCAACTTGCATTCCCACCAACAATGTAGGAGGGATCCCCTTTCTCCACATCCTCTCCAACAATTGTCTCTTTCCTTGTCAATTTTTGCCATTCTAACTGGCGTAAGGTGCTATCTTAGTGTGGTTTTGATTTGAATTTCCCTGATGGCTAATGATTTTGAACATTTTTTCATATGTCTGTTTGCCATTTGTATGTCTTCATTGGAAAAGTATCTGTTCATATCTTCTGCCCATTTTATGATTTATTTGTTTCTCGCGTATTGAGTTTGAGAAGTTTCTTGTAGATCTTGGATACCATTCTTTTATCTGTAGTGTCATTTGCAAATATATTCTCCCATTCTGTGGGCTGCCTCTTAGTTTTTTTTGATTGTTTCCTTGGCTGTGCAGAAACTTTTAATCTTGATGAAGTCCCACAAGTTCATTTTATCTTTTGTTTCTCTTGCCTTTGGAGATGTGTCATGAAAAAGGTTGCTTTGGCCGATGTCGTAGAGGTTGGTGCCTATGTTCTCCTCTAGAATTTTGATGGATTCCTGTCTCACATCGAGGTCTTTCATCCATTTGGAGTTTATTTTTGTGTATGGTGTGAGATAGTGGTCAAGTTTCATTCTCTTGCATGTAGCTGTCCAATTTTCCCAGCACCATTTATTGAAGAGACTGTCTTTTGTCCACTGGATGTTTTTTCCTGCTTTATCAAAGATTAGTTGCCCGAAGAGCCGAGGGTCCATTTCTGGGCTCTCGAATCATCGAACTTTACATCAAAAACCAGGGATGTACTGTATGGTGATTAACATAATAAAAATATTATTATAAGAAAAAAAATAAATGATAAAATGGTAAATTGGTATTAAAAAAAAAAAGAGTCCAACTCTTGGTTTTGACCCAGGTCATGATCTCAGAATCCTGGGATCAAGACCCTAGTCGAGCTCCCCTCACAGCAAAGAGTCAGCTTGTCTGCCACTCTCTCTGCCCCTCTCCCTGCTTACACACATGCGCTCTCTCTCTCTCTCTACAATAAATAAAGCTTTTTTTTTTTAAAGGAAGGAAAAGAAAATCACTGAGGAGAAAGGAAATCTGCCTAAACAGATTTTAATGCAGACAAAATTGTCCTATTCTAGAAAAAAATGTCATAAAGGACATTTATTAATAAGGAAGAGAAGCAAGCAAAGGATAGGCTAATTCTACTGTTTTGTGCAAATTCAGTCAGGTTTATAATTAGGACTGACTTTACAAAGCTGCTAAACCCCAGCTTTGAAGGAAAAAGATAAATACCAGCTGCCAGGTTATGGGTTGCACTATACCAAGAAAGCTGGGCAACAAGAACCCTTCTTATGGACTGGTTCTATCAATGCTCTGTCTCTGAAGTCAGGAAGTATCCTGCCAGTACAGGCCTGACTTTTAAAGTTCTTATGATACCGAACAATGCCACTGGCCACCCAAAACCCCAGGAGTTCAATACTGAAGGAGTCAAAATGGTATACTTGCTTCCAACACAACTTCTCTAATTCAGCGTCTAGATTAGGGGGTCATAAGGACCTTTAAGACTCATTACACATGGTTCTCTAGAGAAAGGATTGTCAATGCTATGGAATATGGAACAGAGACAACATCATGAAAGTCTGGAAGGATTACAGCATTGAAGATACCATTACTGTTATGGAAAAGGTATGAAAACCATCAAGTCTAAAGCAATAAATTCCTCCTGGAGAAAACTGTGTGCAGATGTTATATACGACTTCACAGGATTTATGATAGAGCCAATCAAGAAAAATCATCAAAGAGATTGTGAATATGGCAAAAAAGGGTTTCAAAATAAGGATCTTGGAGAAATTGAAGAGCTAACAGACATCACACCAGAGGAATTAACAGAAGATGACTGTATGCAGATGAGCGCTTCTAAAACAGTACCAGATGATGTGGAAGAAGATGTAGAAGCACCACCAGAAAACAAACTGACATCAGACAATCTGATAGAGGCTTCCAGTTACTCAAGACTGCTTTTGACTTCTTTTATGAGAGGGACTTTCTATGATATAGGCATACAGACAATGAAACTAAGGTAAACAGCAGAAGGATTGGTACCATATAAAACCAATTCTAGAGAAACGAAAAAGCAAAAGTCAGACAAAAATTATGATATAATTGCATTAAGTTACACCAAGTATGCCTATCTCTCCTTTTACCTCCTCCACCTCTTCTGCCTCTGCCACACCTGAAACAACATCACCTCAACTCTTTCTCCTCCTCTTCGGCCTATTAAATGTGAAGATGATGAGGATGAAGATCCTCATGATGATCCACCTCCACTTAATGAACAGTAAATAATCAGCATGCCATTAATAAACTGCATATATGTGTATGTCTTCATGTGAAAATCTAGTAACCATATGGCAAAATGTATAAGACATTTTTGTCGTTGTCATCATCATCGTCTACGTATTCATTGTGTAGAACATCTTGGGCAAAACTTGTATGGAAGTGGATAGCCTATCCTTACATAGGCATAAGGTGAGTGATATTTAATATAAAATTAATAATGTGTTATCTCACTGCCTTATAACTTTCCTTTCAAAGAATTATATTACCATACAATATGTCTCTCCTTACAGGTAAGGGGTTTTATAAAAATGTAACAATGTTTCTAAACTATATTATGAATACAACTATAATACCATATGCCGTAAAAATTTTATAACAATTCATAAATCATATTGATCACACCAGGCTACCATAAAGTAATCATATTGCTGCTGCTTTATCAATACCTGTTATACCTGTAAATAAACAGGAATCTTTTTCACATCATTTTTTCATGTCTGATGTCTAATGCTAGTAATATATATAACATCTACAGTGTTTTGTTTCATATAAGACTATATTAATGGAGGTAATAACAGACGATTCCTCTTGTAAACAGACAATAAAAACTTACTGTCATCAATACAGTACAGTACTGTAAATGTGTTTTGTCTTCCTTATGATTTTCTTAATAACATTTTCTATTCTTTAGCTTATTTTATTACAGAATACAGTATATAATATACAGTATACAAAGTATGTGTAGACTATGCTATTGGTAAGGCTTCCAGGCAACAGTAAGCTGTTAGAAGTTTTTGGGGAGTCAAAAATTATGCGAGGATTTTCAACTGTATAGGGGTCAGCAACCCTAATCCCCAAGTTGTTCAAGGGTCAACCGTACTCGTTTACGCGTTTATGTTCGTACTTAGTTCTGTGCAATATATCACATCTGTAGGTTCAGACATCATTACCACAGTCAAGATACTGAACAGTTCCATACTACAAAGATCCACTATTGCCTTTTTATAACTTACACCCACATTATCCTTTAGCCTCACCAAATAAGTTGCACCTTTGTAATATTACCATTCAATTAGAGTGCTTTCCCCATGGCTATCATTTATTCAGAACTAAGACTGCCTCTTCCTTTTTTTTTTTTTTTTAAGATTTTATTTATTTATTCGACAGAGATAGAGACAGCCAGCGAGAGAGGGAACACAAGCAGGGGGAGTGGGAGAGGAAGAAGCAGACTCAGCGGAGGAGCCTGATGTGGGGCTCGATCCCATAACGCCGGGATCATGCCCTGAGCTGAAGGCAGACGCTTAACCGCTATGCCACCCAGGCGCCCCTAAGACTGCCTCTTCCTGATCCATAATTTATCGGCTGAATTTCTTTTCTCACTGCCGCTAAGTCACTACACAGCTTGCATTAATATTTCTGTTAATATAAAAATCACTAAGTAGACTATACTTTATCAGTGGACACGGAAATCATTATATTAGAAGTAATTTTTTCCCTTTTCATTTAAAAATCACTTTCTGAAGACAGAAATAAAAGTGACCTTAAAAGCTTAAATATATAACTCACCTGGGAGGTCGGCAAAATCTTCTTCTGTAGTCATTTTTGAGATGATCCTAAAAGAAAAGTAAATCAACCAACTGGTGAAAATTTAAGTTCTTCATTTATTCATTCAGCAAGTTTTGGTAATTGCCCATTATAGTATAAAGAGGAATTCATCTGGATCAAGTGAAAGAGAACTTACCTCGTATCTACTGTTTCAAAATCTTTGCTCACCCTGGGATTTATTCCGTCTTTCTCCTTTTCTTCCACCTGCCCCCATACCTTTTCCACCATCAAAATCCCAACTACCTGTCCTTCTAATAATTCAAATTGGTTAACTAGTAATATCTACTTATCTCCTTTCCTTGCAGGCAGATCCCTCTTAAAAATAGTTAAGCACTAAAATGACATAAAACAACAATGAAAAAGAGAATGGAAGACAGGACCATCTATTAACAAACAAACTTAACAAATTTCTAGAAGATGGAAAACAAATGGACTATGTTAATTGACGAAACAGAATAAAAGCAGTAGCAGCCAAAAGTAAGCTCGGAGGATCCAGTTTTTGATGAGGAGTAAAGCTGATCTGCCCAGGAAAAAGCCATAACAATGAAGAACTAGGAAAACTCGAAATATGAAGGAGGAAAGAGTGAGAAAGGGAATGAACAGAAAAACAAACCCCCTATCTCCTACCCCATAAATACAGAGCTAACTGGCTAACTGAATTTAAATTAAAAAAAAAAAAAACACAAATCTAAAAAATTGTATTCTATTGTCTCAGTCTTAAATATCACCAGCATCTATGGATCACCAGACATTTAAAAGTCCCTAAACAACACAGGGAAATCAAGATATAAATTTTAAAAATGGAAAAAAAAAAGGTCGAAAAGAAAACTGAAACCAAGAATGAGAAAGAAGAGCATACCCAACATATAAACCTGTTGAATTATTGTGTCGTACATTTGAAAGTAATGTAACACTGAGTGCCAACTCGGCTTCTATTTTTTTTTTTTTTTTTAGTTTTTTTTTTAAAGATTTTATTTATTTATTTGTCAGAGAGAAAGAGACAGAGCACAAGCAGAGGGAAGGGCAGGCAGAGGCAGAAGCAGGTTCCCTGCTGAGCAAGAGCCCAATGAGAGACTCTATCCCAGGATTCTGGGATCATGACCTGAGCCGAAGGCAGATGCTTAACCAACTGAGCCAACCAGGCGTGCCTAGATGGACTGACTGATTGATTTGAGGGAGAGTGAAAGAGGAGCACGAACAGGTGGGAGGGGCAGAGGGAGAGGGAGAAGTAGGCCCTCCGCTGAGCAGAGAGCCCAACGTGGGACTAGATTCCAGGACCCCCGCGATCATGACCTGAGCATAAGGTAGATGCTTAATTGACTGAGCCACCCAGGCGCCCCTCAACTAGGCTTCTATTAAAAAACAAAAGGGAGAGAGAAAGAAAACATAAAAACAAAAAACAAAACTCTAATTAGTACCTTCAAGAGAGATTTGAAATACCGGACTCATAAAACAAAAGTGGTATACTATAAACACTGAGACCAAGAAAAATTCTTAATAATTAAAAGCATGAATGCCTAAAATAAAAAATGCAATAATTATGAAAAAGCTAAGAATATCTCTACGAGCGGGAAAAAAAAGACAAAAAATGAAGAGAAAGTAGAAAATGGGAGAAAGAATCAAACAAAGAAGATCTAAAAATCTAACTTCTGACCAACTGTTATTCCAGAAAGAACAAAGAAAAAGAGAAATACGCTAAGAAAATACACAAATTCCCTAAATCTGTAGGGTATAAATAGCCAGCATGATGAATTTAAGAGGATCCACACCTGGGACATAATAGTGAAATTTCTGAAAAATCCTAGAATGCTTCCAGAAAGAAAAAAATCATTAATCCAACAAGGAAGCAACCCCATCACTGGGAAAAACAGGGAAAATAAAACACAGAGACATGCTGATTTTGGAAGTCGAGAGTGTATCTGAGATACTTAGGGTCCTATCTTTTAATTGTAAAATCAATTCTAGTTGAAAACCGGGTAATAGGATGAACAGCATGCTTTAAAAAATATTATCAATACCAAATATTTATTGAGCCTCACTTTTACTTGGCTCAAATGGGATAGAAATGACCCCACCACACATAAACACTCTCTTTACCCCACTCATGCTCTGACATCCTGAGATGAGCCACCCTCCTGACTGCACTCAGGCTCCAACACAGGACTCTGGGCCATTGTAGTTTCCCACCCACGAGGACCCCCTACCTTGCTTGGCCCCACCTAAAGGTTTTTAGATTGAATTATTCAACAAGATGAAGACCTCTATTCGATTTTTAAAAACTTGAAAGCAGAAACTTTGTAATAAGCTAGTTTATATTCTTCCCTGAGCCTTGTCTAGTACATTATACACCACACAAATACCATTTTTTTATGTTTTCGATATGCCAAATAAGTAAGACCAAAAACTTAGAAGATAAAAATGTCTTTCTTTAAAGAAGGTGAGATATACAAGGATAATGATTATAGAAGGTTGACTGAGGGCATGAAAAGCAAGAAATGCAGTCAGTATGAGAACTGAGACTAATTTCAACCAGTGTAAGCTTCCCAAATTTTGAACAGCAACATCCTCAAGAAAGAAGAAATTCATAAAAGAAAGGCACAGATCACAATGAGGAAATATATTTATTAATATCACTGATGCTATTATCAATCACAGATTTTAAATCCATGCCAACATTTATCCAAATAAAACACTGATCATGGTTTAAAAAAAAATTAAAAAGGATAATGAGAGGACAAGCAACAGGCTGGAAGAAAATATTTGCAAAAGACACATCTGGTAAGGACTATTACCCAAAATATAGGAACAATGCCTCAAACTCAACAATAAGAAAACAAACAGCCCACTTAAAAAATAAATGGCCCAAAGACCTTACACCTCAAGGAAGAAGATGTACAGATGGTAAATAGGCATACGAAAAGATGTTCCACATCAGTCATCAGGGAAAAGCAAAATAAAACAATGAGATACCACTGTACCTATTAGAATGACCAAAATCTGGAACACCGAGAACTCCAAATGCTGGTAAGGATATAGCACAACAGAAACTCCCATTTATTTTTGAATGCAAAATAGTACAGCCACTTTGGAAGAGTTTGGCGGTTTTTACAAAACTAAACAGACTCTTACCATGACTTAGCAATCGTACTGCTTGGTATCTACCCAAGGGAGTTGTCCACACAACAATCTGCACACAGATGTTTATAGCAACTTTATTTATAACTCCCAAAACTTGAAAGCAACCAGATGTCAATTAGGTGAATGGATAAACTGTGGTACATCCAGACAAGGGAATATTATTCAGCACTAAAAAGAAATGATCAAGCCATGAAAAGATATGAAGGAACCTTAAATATGTAATACCAATCTGAAAGTCAATCTGAAAAGGCTACGTATGTATTATTCCAACTATATGACATTCTCGAAAGGACAAAACTATGAAGATGGTGAAAATATGACTGGTTACCAGAGCTGTGTGGGAAGGAAGGAGTAAAAAGGCAAAACACAAAGGATATACAGGGCAGTGAAAATACTCATGACATGATACCATAATGATGGATACGTGTCATTAGATTTTGTCCAAACCCACAGAACGTACACCACCAGGAGTGAACCCTATTGTACATTATGGACTTCGGGCAATAATGATGTGTTGATGTAGGCTCATCAGTTGTAATAAATGTACCACTCTGGTGGGGGATACTGATGATAGGGGTGGCTAGGCATGTGTGGGGGAAAGGGGATATGGATAATCTCTGCACCTTCCTGCTTAGTTCTGCTAAGAACCTAAGACTGCTCTAAAAATATAAACTCTTTTAAAAAAGGAACCGTGGGCATTTGGTAAATTTTATTCCCCTCCTCTTCCTCAATGACAATGGCTTTATTCCCTTTAATTCTACGTAATGTAAACAATGTATGTGCTCACAGTAAAAAGTATGCGGCATCCTTTTATACATCTTCATGCAAACAAGCATACATTTATAACTTTACATAAATGGGAGATCACTGGTGAAGATTTTCTTAAAAGGGGAGAGATAAGGTAGAAAATACACTAGGGCAGGGGCTGATATGGGTTTTATAATATACAGAAACCATAAGCAAAGTGTGAAATATAGAATACTGAATACCAAGGGAGTTCAGAAACGGAAACAAAAAATGAGTGCCCGCCCCCTTCAGTCATTCCCACCTTAAGCACCTTTTAACAGCTCCTTTCAGAAAACTTTATCAATAACAGATACCTATCTACAAATAGTCTGCTTCTCCAGACCATCAAGTCCACACTTTTAAGGCATCCCAATACTTCTATGGACAGAAAATTATTTGGGTGACTAAGAAGTAAGAGGCCAAAAAAAGCAGAAATCACAAAATTCTCTGAAGAGAAAGATGCCATGACAACCGAAATTAAAAGAAACCCTGAGGAAACAATACAAGGAAATTAACTCTAGCTATCGGCATACGATCAGTGTTGATCTCAAAAAATTCGCGAGCTTTCCCACTGAAATCTCCAAGAAGCCAAAGCACCGTGTAAACATTTAATTCTCCCCCGCCCGGAGCGCCGTGCCAGGTGCGGCCGAGCTCGCGTTCGCCGGAAGCGGCAAGAGCCTGCACTTACCAGACCTGACGCAGCCATGTTCCGACCCGGCCCCGGGAGTCTGGCACACAAGTCCTCGCGGGCGGTAACTCGAAGAAGCCTAGCACCGACAAAAGTCGCGGGAGGAGCGGTTATACTGCTCCCCAGGAGCTTTCCTGAGGAGGGAGACGGCAAAATCGAGGGACCTGCGAGCCACTAAGCGCGCTACCGACGGTCCTCAGCCATTGGCTCGGCCCTTCACAGGCTCCGCGCCCAACAAACTCCGCGGTTTGAAACGGTCCACACATGCGCAAAACGAGCGTCGCAACCCAATAGAAAGCCGTTACGGGCCCGCCCCTTCCCTGGGCGCTCCAACAGTCCCGCCCTTCGCAGCGCCCACCGAAGCCCCGCCCCATCTTTCCCGTAGCCTCGCCCTCCCTTTCTCTTAACGCCTGATCCTCCTTCGCTGCCCAGCCAAGCGGAAACTGAGCTTAAAGCTGGAGTTTTACTTAGCTAGACACCGTCTCGAGAGCAGCCTTTGCCGATGAGCCCGATGTAAAACTTGTCAAGGGTTCTATTATACAGTAAAAAATAATACTTGGAAGGATAAGAGGTAAAAATTGCAGCAGTTGTTTGAAGAGAAATATTTCACTGTGCAGACTTGTCAACCACTTCAAGCGCATCTATGCATCAACTCTGAAAGTAATAATAATATAATAATGATGATGACCATGTATTCTTTTTTCAAATATGTGGATAATATTTTCATGAAGCATTGCCAACAAAATGACCTAGGTAAATATATATCATTTAGGTATAATGTCCTGAAAGGAGTCCTTATCAGGAGTTTTGAAATCTACTCAGCCATTAGCAATCTCATCCAGGACAAATTGTGGCACCATTCTGGCTGTTTCCTTAATACAGTTATATAATGGAAGAGTTAAATTAGATGCTCTGAAGACTTGACCATTTTATGAATCTATGAAACTTGTGTTCTATTTTTTGTGATTTAATAAAAATTTGCATAATTTTAAACAGAAAATACTTATTGAATAAATTCATTAATCAAGAGTTGAGCTAATAAGCTTTTTAAACTTGTAATGATTTAACAAATGTTATCACCTGCTAAGAGTTTTTTATTTATTTTTGGTAGGGAAGAGAGGCTATAAACTCTGCAATCAGGCTGGATTCCATTCTACTCCACAAATTCTGCCATAGTGGGCAAGTTAATTAAACTATTTCTTTCTCAAGTCCCTTGTCTGTAAAATGTCTGTAAAATTGCTGAGATATTGGATTAATTCCTTTTGATATCTAAGTGAAATGCCTGGAACGTAGTAAGAATTCAATAAATAATGCTTGGTATTATTACGGAGTTTTTTACTTGATCTAGCAGAAGTTTTGCCAATCAGACCACATAATATAATTTGCTGCTTTCACATTTGGAATAGATTATAATAAAAACTATCATTTACTCAGTTCACATTGTATGCCAAGTTTTTCTCTTAATGCTCTCCATGCAATAATTTATTTAATTCTTAGAACATTCCTATTAAGAGAAGATGACTAATATCCCCCATTTTACTGACAACAGAACTGGGACAGTGTTTAAGTAACCTGCCCCAAATCGCACTACCATTAAAGGGCAAAACGGGGGATGAACCCTGGTGTTCTGACTCTAGAATTGAGCAGTTAATCGCTACACTCTTTTTACCTCTCAGTGAGAAATTTTAGCAAGCTCAATTACATGTGTTAAAGTTCCACATGTAAAATGATTTCCACTGGAGACAGTGACTCTCAGAGGTATTTTGAGAAACGTGACATGGTGTAAAATGCCGGGCACAAGGGGTGTTGGTGATGAACTGGTCTGTTCTACAGAGAAAATGGAGCAGCACCGTTATGAAAACCAAAGTTATGGAGACACCACTTTTCCCAAACAAACTTTTTAGTTCCCTCTGCATCTGTCCTACTATTTAATAGCTCCACCATGTTTTTAGCATCCAAAAATAGAGTTGCTAGATAATTGACTGATGTTTATAAAACCTTCCCACCAAAATGCATCCAGATCACTCCTTATGAACTTCTATGAACTGACTAAATCTTGAAGTTTTCCATCACAACTACTTAACCTAGGTAAGGAGTGTGTGTGTATGTGTGTATGTGTACCAGTCTATGGAAGTATGTATATTAGATGTATATATGGGAAATAAAGTATCCAGAAATTTAACTTGAGGGGTACTAGAAACTTTTAGTTACTTAGGATTCTATGTAGACAATTTTAAATTGGTAATTGTTAAAACTATTTTAAAGAATATTTTAGACTTTAAAAATGGCACTCTAAAAATGAATTTGTTCTAGAAATTGTAACGCAACTGCTATTAAAACTTAAAATTTGCCTTATTCATAATAAACCCAAAGTAGTAATATGTCCATCAACTGGTTAATAAACAAACTGTAGTACATCCATACAGCAGACTGTTCCTCAGCAATAAAAACAAACTACTGATTCAGGCAACAACTCAGATGAATCTCAAAAGCATTACACTAAGTAAAAGAAGCCAGACATCAAAGACAACCTGCTATATGATTCCATATATGTGACTACATAAAACTATACAAATAGAAATTAGACCAGTAGTTACCAGGAGATGAAGTTGGGCATTGAAGACACAACAAAGGCCATGAAGGAACTTTAAGCTGGTGGAAATAGTCTATGCCTTGATTACGATGGTGGTTATAATACTCTAATGTTTTTGTCAAAATTCTCAGAACTGTGTCAAAACTCTCAGGATGACTTTTGCTGTAAATCATACCTCAATAAACTTGACCTAAAAAATTAAGGATGTTAGAGAGAATGTTAACAAACCAAAGTAGGCCCACTCCTTGGTGAATTATATAGTCAGGCTACCCCAGGTAGAGTAGCCTCACAGGGTCAATTTTATTTGTACAAACAAGGAGACCACAGGGATTAATTTCCAAAAGAGTGTCTCCCAAATGAAGAACAGCAGGCTCCTCTTATTAGGATTTGGGATGAATATTCAGAAGGGATGTTAACATTATAATGGAATTGAGGTCGCCTCTGGCACTTCATGTTTCAACTGTGCAAACTCAGGGGGTCAGGTCAGTAGAAAGAGAGAGATATCAACCAAATGCAACGTGTGAATTAGGGTCAATCTGATTCAAAACAAAGAAGCCATAAAGAGCGTTAAAGAATAGAAAACTAAAATAGTAATTGATTATTAAACGACAGGGAAATGTAAAATTTTCTTAGATATTATAATGCTATTGTGTTGAGAATGACCTTATTCTTTTAGGATAAGGATATACATATTTAAGTATTGAGGGTTAAAATGCAATGTTTTTAAGTACTTTAAATTGGTTCAGTTAAAAAAAAAAAAAAAGATAGAGGGGTGCCTGGCTGGCTCAGTCAGTGGAACGTGCGACTCTTGATCTCAGGCTTGTTAAGTTCGAGCCCCAATTTCCCTGTAGAGATTACTTTAAAAAATTAAATCTTAAAAAAAAAAAAAGAGAGATATAGTTAAAGCAAATATGGCAAAATGGTAACAATTTCTGAAACTACATAGTAGATGTGTAGGTGTTTATTAATACTGCTTTTTTAGCTTCTCTGTATGTTTGAAACTTTTCATAGTAAAATGAAGGGCAAAGTGGCATTAATAAAATTGCAGACGTTCTCAGAATTTTTGCAACAAAAAATTCTGCAGAAGTCAAAAATGAAAATGTTAGCAAATTACTGTAAGAGAATTTTGTCAGAAAAAATTACACTCCAAAAATCAATTTGTAAAAATTATAGACGTTGCAATTATAACTTAAAAGTTGCCGAAGTGTTATTTGTATAATTTTAGAGTTTATTTTTTGGAGTGTATTTTTTAATGTAGCATTTCAATTTTTAAAATTCCTTACTGCCAAATGTTATTGCATGTGTTAAGTACATTCTCTTTAAGTAGCCTTTTCTGACAAAATTATCCTCAAATGGAAAGGCTCTAAGACTCTAATTGCCACATTAGTAAGTGTGCTTGCAATATGCAGGTAGGTGGCAGCAACGTTCACCAAAAAGCAAAACAAAACAAAAAAACCCCTTGGGTTAAAGTTCCGCATGAGTTCTTAATTTGAGAGTGTTGTGTAAAAGGCTTTACAGTTACCTCTGTGCCAAGTGTTTGATTCTTAGTTGCAATTGAATTCTATTACATATACGTTACTCTTAACTAGAACACAACCAGTACCGCTTGTTGGGTAGGTAGAGAATGTGACTCTGGATCTCAGAGTTGAGAGTCAGAACCCCACCCTGGGGATAGAGTTTACTTACAAAAAATTTTTTAAATAAATAAATAAATAGAGGAACAAAACAAATACACTATTCTCTGGATCTGCGCTTTTGTAGCCTATAGTTTACTTCTGGTCAACATAATTCTTAAAAAGCAGATTTTGTCATTTAAAATACATTTAATTTAGATTCACTATGTTGTACACCTGAAACTGATGTAACATGTGTCAATCATTTACTTCAATTTAAAAAAAAGAAAACTAAAAAAAAGCACAATTACATTTTCAAAAGCTTAATAATATACTTTCTGCATTATAATTTTAACGTAGCAAAGACTTACATTATTTTGGTGGTACTAGGCAAATATTTAAATAATGAATGTTAATATTTATTGACATGGAAATGTGCTGTAGATACACTATATGAAAAATACAGTTTATCAAACGATTATATAAATATACACAAGTAGAGAAAAGGTACCCAAAAATGATGGCACCTATCCAAACAGTGCTCATGGTGTATGGTGGACTAGCATGGGATTTTCATTTTCTTCTTTATTCCTAAAGGCTTGTTTTTTCTAAAACTTATATAAGTAAGCTTTCCATTTATGAGGGAAAAATAAATTATTTTTATTTAAGTGTTTATAGAGCATGATATATATTTGTCAATTCAAGTGCCTGTAGAGATTCATAAACAATAAAGTGCCCACACTGTAGCTTGTAGGCAATACCTAATCCTAAGAGATTTAAGGGGTGAAAGAAGTAGGAAAATAAACTGCAAGTGAAGACATGAAGCAGAAATGACATGCTGTTGACACAGAGAAAAATTGTCAGATATCGTAGAGTGTTCATGTTTGCAAAACAGAATGATGGAGCACCTTCAATGTTAGCATAATTTTTCACTTTTTCCCGTAGATAGTGCAGAACTATATAGATCAGGGGTCAATTCTATAGAATAGAATTCATAATAGCTAATTTAGGCCCAAAAGGGGATCTACTAATAGGCATTTATTGGTTTAGAGAATTGTTGGGAGGGATGGAGAAATACTGTATTTGGAGCTGTCAGGAATGATTCCCAAAGACACACTACGCAACTGAACCACCAAAAGCCGGCTGCTGCAAATTGAAAACCTGGGAAGCTGATGCTGATCCTGGGGTCTCCAGAACCGTGCTGACGCCGCATAATCAGGAAGTCACTGCAGTTAAAAATGCCATGTCTAGGGAGCCACAACAAATAAGAAGTCTCCATGATCAGGAAGCTTCCTAATTGCTTCTGGCTCCAGAAACACACCATACTTCTCATGAAAGGTATCAGAAAACTGATGTTCCACGCTTTGACTATCACCACCATGAAACCAGTGATCGGATACTGGGACTTCTGATAGTATTGCCACAGAAAAATGAGATGTCTACCAACCACACCTCTCTCTAGAAAAAAGAAAAATGTCCAAACTAAGAATAAATTCCGACTCCGTTCTTCCTTGCTATTATGGAATGCATCCCAACTCCAGCTGCAGAAAAGTCTGCAGAAGATATTTTAGCTTTTCAGCCTCTGCAGTAAAGAATGGCACACTGGAAGGGGCTGGAATGGATATTGAGCACCAATCTACCTTATCCCATAAAACAGCAGTAGTGGATCTTAAATGAAGTGAAAAGAAAGAAAAATATAGACCTAACCTTTCTATACATTGACCTTAATGGGGTTAAAACCAAATGCATTATTGCTCTGCCTTCCAAACTATCATCCTATCTGGAATTTTGAGTTTTTATTAAAGCTACTATTATGCTATCACTTACATCATTTAGAAACCGGTATGTGTCCTGTATCTATGTGACATCCAAGAAATATTTCTCAGTAATATAAATTACACCCTACACTACAAAAATAGAACATATAACTGTAAAAACTCTTATATCTTAGATGCAACTCTTTGTACTAAAAATTGTGTTAGCAAATTAAACCACTCTGACAGAGCTAACTAATATCACTTCTACAACGATTCCTCTCCTTTTTTTTTTTTTTTTTTGGTCCCAAATGACCTAGTAATAATATTTTTTGAGTAATAATGACTCACCATGGCACAAAGTATTCCACAGAGTCATTAAAATTAAAGCTGTATTCTTCAGTTATGGATTGTAAACATAAATATATTCAATTCAAACATCTTCAAAATTTACTGCAATGAATTGTGATGAAAATGGCAATAAAGCATCAATAAACATTAAGTGAAACAAAGGTCAGAAATCAGAAGTACATGGGGCGCCTGGGTGGCATAGCGGTTAAGCGTCTGCCTTCGGCTCAGGGCGTGATCCCGGCGTTATGGGATCGAGCCCCACATCAGGCTCTTCCGCTATGAGCCTGCTTCTTCCTCTCCCACTCCCCCTGCTTGTGTTCCCTCTCTCGCTGGCTGTCTCTATCTCTGTCGAATAAATAAATAAAATCTTAAAAAAAAAAAAAAAGAAATCGGAAGTACAGGAGAGGGGTTGGAAGCTCCTATATAGACTTATTGATTGAATCAATTCTGATAAGTGGATGATCAAGTACTGTAGAGAGCCTTAACCGCTGTAAAAATGTGAATTCATTCATTTGAATTGCATTATAACATGGATGACTCTAAAGGGTGCTGAGATTTGGGTTTTCTATGAGTTAATCTTACACTCCATTTAAAGTTGTTGAATTGTACTAGCCATGTATCCAATGTATAACAAACCCCTATGACACAGATACTGATGATGGCTATAATAATTGAACTTAGTGAGTGCGTAGTAATTTGATAATCACATGATTGTTCTACATGGCAACAAAAGAACCCTATGTCAACCAAAGAAGCTTCTGTCACAGCAGAGGCTAAGAACTCCCAAATTAGAATTAGATTTTCTAGCTGGAAGCTATTCATTTAACAAATGGTTACTGCAATCTACTTCTTATAACTTCAACTTCAACACAATCCCTGTATTCGAAAAACTCAGTTTCCTGTTGATACAGAATGTATACCAATAACTAAAATACAACAGAAAAAATATTTTAATAAAATATCTGCAAGGTGCTATAGAATGCAGGATGAGAGGGGCGCCTGGGTGGCTCAGCCTTTAATAGTGTCTGCCTTCAACTCAGGTCATGATCCCAGGGTCCTGGGATTGAGCCCTGCATTGGGCTCCCTGCTTCTCCCCCTCACACACCCCTTGCTTGTGTTCCCTCTCTCGCTGTCTTTCTGTCAAATAAATAAATAAAATCTTAAAAAGAGAGAGAGAGAGAGAGAGAGGATGCAGGATGAGAGCAATGAACTTTCTCCTTGGAGATGGGAAGGCTTCAGGAAATCAGGAAATTGTCACAGACAATTTCAATGGAAGCCTTGAAGGATGGGTAGGAAGTTGTCATTTTTCACAAGAAAGAAGAGCATCCAAACAAGATATACAGTGATTGGAAAAGTATGAGGAAATGGGAAAGACCGTGAAGTATTGAGACAATTGAGAGTAAGAGAAGTTACTAGAGCACATTGTTTGGTGCTCAATATTAGTGTAGAATGACAAAAATGAAAGAATGAATCTCAGAAGCAGTGAGAATCCATCAAAGTGTTTTAAGCAGGGAGTGACTTGATTAGACTGCATTTTAAATGAATCAAAGAAGAAAAAGTGTGAAAAGTAGATAACTGAGAAAACTGTTGCAGTTCTGGAGGTAAGAAGGGAAGAAGCTGTGAGCCCAGATAAGTTAAATGGTTTGTTCAAGGTCTCAGAGCCAGAGCTGGTTAGTAGCAAAGTTGCCTTTTCTCTCTACACCCAAATACTTTTTCTACTATGATTCCTGACCTACAAATCCATTATTCACCACCTAAAATTTGAGATATCTCTAAGAGCATTTCCATTGTAACGACGCAGTTGTACTATGATGTTGGAAACTATGGACAGGTCTAACTGGCTAATCCTGTTGCAGCAGGAGTTTTGCCATCTTGGAGTCATTTTTTTCAGGAGACATAATTTGAACATTGGTCTATTAATGATTAATGTGACTTGCAAATCAGCAAACCAAACAAACAGGCTGATAAATTGGTTTTTCTTTAATTTTGCTTTTTTTTTTTTACAGGTAAGAGAGACATAATTAACTAGATGCTTATTTCTCAGAAATATTCCTATGTTTACATTTTTCTAGAGACATTTTTTTTCTCCCATGAAACTCCCTGGCCATAAAGCCAGTAACTGCTTTTCTCATATTCCAACTACTGCTAGCTCTAAGTATTTTGCCTCCCTCCCATTTTTCTTTCCATTCTCAGTTCTCATCCATGTTTCCCTCCCCCTGTGGTTGTGTGCGTTATACCAGCTACGAGCTGCCAAGAAGGTGGACTAGGTCATTTATCAAATCAGGAGGTTTTCCTTTGTCATTCAATTTATTTTCCTATTCAAACTAAAAACTAGCATGGTTTTATCTGAAAAAAAAATATGCTGGACTTATATTTTATCATCGGAAGTTTTGAGTAATAATGGGAAGCAGGTCTTAATATAATTTTGAATCTTCAACTCCCAATTTCTGTTTCAAACTATTTTCATTTTGGTGATGCATTAAACACTCTCCTCTGGTTTACTGATAGTCAGTCTATATTGCTATACCTCACTTTGTAGACAATTTAGCTGTGCATATCTATAAATGCATGTCCAGTGGAACCTGCACTGGTGGGGAAAACCATGTGATGTCTCCACTAGGAAAGGAGGAACAGACTGGAGATTCCTGCCTTATTTTGATCTCTAAGAATCAGCTGGTCTAACTTGGGCGAATGCTCAGGCCTGGGCTATACTAAATCTAGAGTAAATCTGAAATACAGAGGGTGAAATAAGAAATGGTGGAACATCTCAGGATCCCTGCAAAACATACCAGAATTCCTTCCATTGCTCCCTTCTCCCATCATTCTTTGCACAGTGCTGGGCCAAATCCAGTCTCTCAAAGACCCTTTACCCCTTTACCACATGCAACTACTGAATGCATTTTGGCCCCAGTGTAGCTCTCTAAATCTCACCAGATAACTGTAGAGACCCCATCTATGCATCATAGCATCAGTGATCCACAACTCAGAAAGCATTAAAGAACAAAATAAAAGTTTGAAATATTGTAGCTTTCTCTGCCAGACAGATTTTGCCAAATATCTACTGGTAATCCACAAACTCAAAATTCTTATTGACAAAAAAGTAAAAAACCCCATGTTCCCATAACTGTGGTTTGTATTCAGTGGACCATCAAAGTGGGCATGGGATAAGGAACTCCATTTTTTTAAAAAATGTAAGCAAGGCTCAGACCTAAAAGATTTATAACACAAATAGTACTAATAAAATTATCCTGTGAAATGATTTTTAATGAAGTGGAGTTAATTCAAGTCATGTCTTTGAGGTATGAAAATGGAAAGCAAGAAATAAAAAAAAAGTGGAAGAAAACAAATGTGACCTTGATGACTCCTCCAAAGTCCATAATCACCACATTGGTTCTTTTCATCCCCTGGTGATGTTAATCTTCTGTTTATTTTGCTACTGTAATCCTAATTCTAAATTTACCCAGAGATTGCCCTTTCAAAGTTGGTCTATGCCTGTTCTTTCTCACCTCACAAAAAGTAAAGGAAAAAAAAGTGTGTGTGTGTGTGTGTGTGTGTGTGTGTGTGTACTGTTTGTGGTTAAATATCGAGTTGGGACTTCCTCTTTGAACAGTTGCTTTTTCCTCTCACACAAAGGAGATCTCATTTTGTTTGAGACTGGATATAGTTGAAATCAAACCACACACCGAGAGGGTATGATGGCTAAGAAGCCCCCGAAACCAGCCCCTCGCAGGATCTTCCAAGAAAGGTTAAAGATTACTGCTCTACCTTTGTACTTTGAAGGGTTTTTGTTAGTCAAGAGGTCAGAATACCAGGTAAGTCCATTGATGATAATGTTAAACTAGCAGTTTCTGTCTGAATATAAAAGTTATTTCATGGTGATTTGATGTGATGTTTCTGTTGCGATTAAACCCTCTTCCGTGAGTTCAGAAATATGATGCCAATTTTGCATAATTTAAGGCAACGTATGGCTTAAAAACATACATACATATATATATAACTGTATTATATATAACATTCTAACATTGTTACTAATGTAAAAAAAATCTAATAAGCTACATTTCCAAAGAATTTATTTAAACATTAGAGAAGATTTCAGCTTAGAAGATAAAATGTTTCCTATATTTTTTCTGCAATTTACTAGTGTGCTTCCACGATGACGTGTACCATTAAGATAACATATTATGACTGAAATTAAGCCCTTTGCTCCTACTCTCAGTTATTTGAAGTATACAAATAATGAGAAAATTATTTTTAATAGTAAACTTTTGTAAAAAATTATGAAAATGATAAAATTGATACTGTGTAGCATTATGCATAGTTATATATTCTAAAAACACTAACATAGTGACTTGAAAAGCTAATATGTAGGTACAATGTGGGTAATATGTACACTAAGCTACATAAATACATTCACTCTAAGAAAATGCAAAAAGCATTTCATATTTTTAAAATGTAAAAATGAAAACTTATAATTAGTTAAAATCAGTGTTTTTAAAATACCAATTATGGAGAATTTGAAATTAAAGAGAGAAATAAACATGAAAGTGCCTGTTACTAATGAAAAAAGAAATAAGTTAGGTCAAATTTTATGAAATTTTAATAGTAATAAAGTAGAAAAATTGTTTCAAGAAATGTCATAAGAAATGTTTAATAATGATAATAAGATATTTTCTGAAGATTTATTAACAAAAAAATTGTGTATGTGAAAATATCTGCAATAGCACATTCGGGTTTTTTTTGCAAAGACATGGTAGTTTACATTCTGTTATGGGTGTTAAACCTGTATCAGTAAATTTGGCAGCTACATTAAAATATTTTTTCCTTCCTCCCTTATGCTTTTAAAGTGAATTCTATCTTGTTACAATGCGTTAGCCACATTGTTACACTTCGCCAAAAAACTGGAATTGGGAAAACAAAATTTCTCATTTGTAATTTAAATTTGGTTATTTGTTAAATGTCTATCAAAGTATTTATAAAGCTGTTTCTGATATTGAGGTTTTAAAAAAATAATTAAAGAAGGCATTCCATTGGTATGGTTAACAGAAAGAACAAGGATTTTAAAGTCAGTAAAATGTCTTTACCTAATGGTTTTGTCACTTGAACAGCTTGTGATCTTGTACAAGTTACTCTATCTCCTTGAGATTCAATTTTCTCAAACTACAAAATGGGAAAACTACAACTCACCACCAACAGGTGCTCAATTAATTTATTCATTCAAGCAACGTTTATTGTATGTCTCCTATGCACCAAGCATCATACTGACTTCTAGAGAATATAAACATAACACAAAGACCCTACCTTCAAGAGACTTAGTTTATAGTAAGGAGTGATGACTCCCTTACCTGATTGCTACTCTACCTTTTCTTAGAAAGCATGCTTTGAAATGGAAAGAATAAACTATACGTGTAAATATTTCTGATGAAATTAGCTTGTATTTCCACTTGCATTCATGGCAACGTATCTTTTACTTGTATGTCAAGGAGAAGAGAGCAAGAGGATGATAATAATATTGACTTACAGGGTGGTTTCAAGGATTAAAGAGATAACATATAAAATACCTGGTTTACCCTAAATATTAGATTCACTCTCCATTTATTATTTATCATATTCTTATTCACATATTAAAATCAGTTTTAAGTCCATAAGTACAGTTGACCCTTAAGCAACATGGATGTGAACTGTGTGGGCCCACTTACGTTTGGATTTTTTTGATAAATACAGTACAGTGCTGTATATGTATTTTTTCTCCCTGGTGATTTTCTCAATAACATTTTCTCTTCTCTAGCTTACTTTATTATAAGGATACAGTATATAATACATATAACATATAAAGTATGTGTTAAACAACTGTTTATGTTACTGGCAAGGCCTCTGGTCAACAGTGGGCTATTAGTAGTTAAATTTTTCTATTCCAGATTCAAAAGTGAAACACAATTTTCAACTGTGCAAAAGGGTCAGTGCCCCTAACCACCCCCACCCCCACCCCACCGTGTTGTTCAAATGTCAACTGTTAATATGGCTCAAAGGAAAGCCACAGGGCTAGAGTGCTAGAAAATAAAAGCTGGGAGAAAAAGCTAAGGAAAATAGTGGCATTTCTAGGCAAGCAGCAGCAAAGTGCCAGGGAACCTTTGAAAGTGAGGGTGAGTCAGGGGGAATAAAAGGTTATCTTTAAAGAAAACGGGCTAGAGGAAGTTGGGATGCTCTGCAGAACATTAAGTGGGGGTCTTTGCTGAAGGAATTCAAAACATTTCAGCTAGAGAAAATATAACCGAGGAATAATCTGGTCTGTAAGGAGATCATACAGTTAGAGGTCTTTCTTAGCTGTTTTGTAACAGGGGCACTTTTAAGAATTTGAAGAACGTTGCCCCTAGGAAAAGGTGTCAACATACACCATTTTAAATGCAATTCCAGAAAGTCCATGGATTCCAGGTCAAGAACCCATTAAAAATATATAATCTTTATGGAAAAGATAATGTGGGAAGATTTACTTAAGCCACAACACTAGAATTTTGGATTGATCAGGAAGATTTACTTGATAATAAGAGGTATTAAGTGCCACGGCAGGACACCAATGAAAGCACAGTTCATAGAAATGGGGGAAATTCTCATTTTTTTGGACCTGTTTGAAAATAAGAGAGAGCTTGGGCAATATCTCATAGTTTCTTCAGTCTGTGATATGCTAAATTTTTTAATGTGTATGTCTTCTTATTAGCCTGAACATAAGATAATAGTCATCATAATAGTATCAAAATAACATTTTTCTGACTAGTCCCCTAACTGCCACTAATTCATGGAGAAAAATTTTAGGGCTATCTCAATTGTGTCCTTAAACATAGTTCTCTATGCTGGTAACCTCCAAATATTTTAAATAACACACTCCTTTCAAGAAAACATTTTTGAGCACAGATCTTTAATATAAGAATATAAATTTATTTAGAAATTATTTATCATACTCCTGTACTAATACTTCAAGAAAATTATTTCATATACACAGAAAAGGAATTAAGAATGATAAATAAAAGATAATTAAGTATCCTAGAAGTTTCTTCCCCCGTGGGATTATCTTGCACATCTCTGGAGTTTACGTGCCCCACTTTGGAGACCACTATACAACATCCTTCCTTGAGCAAAGGTACTTGACTTGCTCACAGGAAAAAGAATCAGAACTTTTTATTGGGGAACACGGGATAGAAAGGAGCGTAACTGGATTTTGCATTCAACCCATTTTTACTAGTTACATCAATGAGAAAAGAACACTAAAGAGCCAGGAGATATAAATATCAGTCCAACTATGGAAGATGAGCAAGTCTCTTAAATCTTTTAATCTGTTTCCTCTTTTGTAAGATAATTACTCTCTTGTGGAACTGAATGGGTTGCTGTGATGATCAAATGGACTATATAATAATGGGTATATTTTTTGAGATATGGACATATGATAGATACCATGCTAGTCTCTTAATGTCCTGTTGCTCTGATCCTCACAGTAACTGTTCTGGGTAGGAATTATTTTATTCACTTCACAGGTGAATGAGTTGTGACACAAAGGTTATGTTCCAGGTCCCTCATCCATTAAGGAGGCTAGCTTGGATTTTATTGCAAAGCATTTGACATCATGCTGCCTCTCGAACTAAACTAATTCCATTTGATTGTGGGGTTCCAAAGGTTGGGGGAGATTCTTTATCATATTGGGCTCAACAGTAGCTCCGTAGACTTTCTAAAACATTTGTAATTGAATAAAAATGAGATAATGGCCTTAAGGTCACTATGTAAGGTCAGCTAATAATTATGAAGCTAGCGATAAATTCAAAATCCTACTTCAGTCCCTTTTCTTCAGAAATTCAACACAAATTATTGCTAAAAAATAAAAGAACTGTGTGCTAAATATATTTCATTCAAAAATGTGTTCTTCAAAATTATTTTTAAAATATTTACATATCTCTACAGATATAAATATATACCGAGGTGTTGATTATTGAGGTTGATATTTACAGATGACTCAGATTGTACTGATATGTTCATAAGAGCTTATCAGAAACTGAATCGAGACTGTGATCTCACATTCTGAATACAAGTTTGATCTGTTCTTAGGTTTGTGGCTGTGGTTGGAGTTCACAGGACCTACTACTATTTGTAATCTTTCTTTTCCTCCAGGCTGCCTTTACTATCAACTCGGTGCCTTTGTTCTTCCTTCTTCCCCCACTTAATAAACCCTCTTTAATCCTTTCCATGAATCTGTATGTTTGTTTACCAGTAAAACTCTTTTTTAAAAGATTTTATTTAGAGCTGAGGAATGAGAGGGGGAAACAGGGGGAGGGAGAGGGACAAGCAGACTCTGCTGAGCACAGAGTCCTACACAGGGCTCCATCCCAAGACCCTGAGATGACGATCTGAGCCAAAACCAAGAGTTGGACGTTTAACCGGCTGAGCCACCCAGGCGCCCCAACCAGTAAAGTTCTTATTTTTCCCTGATTAATTCTACTCATTTCATATCATTCTCTCATGACTGAACACCTCTGTAATTTTTCTTAGAAGCACAGGTAGATGTCTGTCTGTACACACAGAAAAAAACTCAATAAACTGTGGCTATTAGTGATTTTAGTTTTTCTATCTATGGCAGGTTAATACTCATGAGGCTAATTAAGAAGATGAACAAAGTGTAAACTTTGACTTCGGGGTTTTCTCTTGTTTTCTTTTCCGCCAAGAATCATAGAATCTCCAGTTTGAACTTGATCTTAGATGCCATACTCCAGTAAAACTACACAACCCGTGATTAAGTTCTCCAACTAAAATGCCTGCATTCTGATCTCTTCCCACTCTCCCTCACCTCCGTTCTAGTTCCAAAATACAGTGTAGCTTTGACTCGCTCCTTGCATTGCAGAGGCTTACCACTAGAGCGGAATGTGAAAGCCTTAAAAAGAAATATGATTTAAAAAAAACCTTCCCTCCTCAAATTTGAATTAATCTATTATTAATCAAAAGTTAAACCTGAGAAAATTCAAATATTTTCTAGGCTCTCATGGTTTTTACAGAACATCTGCCTGATCATAGAGACAGTATATATAAGCAACTTCTCAAGCCAGATATCTTAATGTAGTTTTCTATTTCTCTATTTAAGACAATATGAAAACACCCTTTCATAGTATTTGTGAATGGCAATGGGTTTCATTATTCTGGTTCACAAAATATTCTCCCCTTCTTATACATAAGCCCATCGAAAAAGGCCTATTTTGGACATGTTTAGAGGCCACCACTGTCATACACACACATACATAACCATGTGCAAAAAATATCATATGGATAATGAAAAACGCAAAGTACCTGTTAATAATGTGGGTGATGCAGCAATGCTTTTTTTTTTTTTTTTTTAAGTGGCTAACATTTACGGAACACTTGCTGTATCCCAGGTCCTGTGTGCTTTATATACAGTATTATTCCATTTAATCCTTAAACAACTCTAAAAAGCAAGAGTAGGGGGCTGGCGTCTACCTCTATTCTTGGTCCCTTAATAGTGCACTCTCGTATGGGAGACACAGTCGTCATCATCTACACCATCATCGTCACCGTTATAGTTCAGCACTTTTAATACATTCACAAAGTTGTGCAACGTCACCATGATCTGGTTCTAGAACATTTTCATCATGCTAAAAAGAAACCCCATTAGCAGTTACTCCCACTTCCCCTGCTCTGTATATTTTTATATCCATTTGTGGGGATTTTTTTTTTTTGTCTCCTGAGTATGAAACCAGCTAAAAATTAAGTTAGAAGAATCCCACAAAGATCAGTTAGGTACTTTTATCATCAATAAAATCTATCAATATGTGGTTTAGATTTATGGCCAAAACAATGCTAACACTTTACCCCAGATTTAGGTAGGCTTAAGCTACCTTGAGTCACTCACTGACTCAGTTTAAGAGCCTGCCTCTCTTGGAGGCCCTTTGCTAACATGGCAGGACCAGAGCAAACTGCCCACTTGCTCCCAGTAGGTTGAGCAGAGAGAGAACAGAAAGGGGCTAAGTTGAGCATATTGTCTCCAACCTCACCTATTAGATCTCCAGTCCTACTGTCTGCGGAGGAGATAATTCACTCTATTGCGCTGTGCAGGGTAGATAGGAGGGCATAAGAAGGCAGCAAAGAAACCAGGCAAAGTGCTATCGCAATGCCAATAACAAACAGTTTGTATATGAAAAGAGGGAAACAAAAGATTTCTGATGGGGTTGAAGGCAAGATTTGTTCTCTGGCCTTATTAAACAGCTTGACTCTGAGATATGTCAGGTAAATATTGGGCATCTGGATTTCAGACAAGAGGAAGAATCTCCAGTCTCATAATTGCTCCTTTGGGTGCCATCTGTTGGCTCATCCTTCAATCCTATGGCCCCTTTGAATTGGTCTTTTCTGTGTTAATTTGTTCTTGGCTCAGGAGGCATCAGCAGGTTCCATACATTACATTATAGCCAGCTGTCAATTAGGAGGCAGGATGGAGTGGAAAGACCACAAGGCCCGGACGAAGAAACTTGTGCCACGTTCCAGCTCTGCCCGTGAGGTAGATTGCTACAGTAATACTACCAATTTGTTCAAGCCTCACTGTATGTATTTCCCTTTGAAATGTGACTTTTCTGCTTTTCCATAAAGAGATTGCATTTATTTTTCTACCCCTTGAAATGTGGACTGGGTCATCCTTTGGTAAATGTGACAAAAGCAGATTAGAAAGTACTTACACATTGGGCCTTGCCCTCTCTTGTTCCTGTTCACATGCCAGCATGTTAACAAATCTAGGTTACCTGACTGGAAATAAAACCCTATGGAGTGAGACTCCAGTTGTCTCAGTGGGGGAGTTTCCAACACTAACAACCACTTCTCTGATTCTCTGGACACCAAGTGGGTGTTCAACAATTCAGCTGAATTCTGACACTACTTGTCCAGATGTAGTGCAGACCCCATAGCTTAATTAAGGGCTCAGTTCCACAAGGCTGCCCTCCACTTCAGTCACCAACTGTAAGTTCTAGACCTCCTATACTTCTGACAAACTCACCATAAGTCAAGAGTTCCTGGGACGCCTGGGTGGCTCAGTCGGTTAAATGTCCGACTCTTTGTTTCAGCTCAGGTCATGATCTTAGGGTTGTGAGATCGAGATGGATCCCCAAATTGGGCTCCATGCTCAGTGGGCAGTCTTCTTGGGATTCTCTCTCTCCCTCCCCCTTAGCTCCTCCCCTTGCTAGCTTGCTCTCTTTCTCTAAAATAAATAAATGAATCTTAAGGGAAAAAAAAATAGAGTTCCCATGACCTCCCCCTAAGATGTGCTAATTTACTAGAATGGCCCACAGCACTCAGGAAGACACTTTACTTACATTTACTGGTAAGGGATACAAAAGAACAGGCAGAAGAAGAGGTACTTAGGGTGAGGTCTGCAAGGGTCCCAAGCACACATGCTTCTGTCTCTATTGAGTTGGGCCGCACTACCCTCTCAGCATGTGAATGTGCTCACCAGTTAAGAATCTCATCAAATCCCATTGCTCAAGAGTTTTTCTGAAACTTAACTCTCAGTCTACCCCCTTTTTTTCTAGAGGTCGGTGAGTGGGGCTGAAAGTTCCAACCCATTAATCTGTTGTTCTTCTGGCCATCAGATCTACCCTGAAGCTATCCAGGGGTCCCATCTGAAGCCACCTCACTGGTATAAACTCAGGCATTATGTAAAGGGGCTCATTATGAATAACAAAATCACTCCTGTCACTCAGAAAATTCCGAGTTTTGGGATCTCTATGCCAGGAACTGGGAGACAAAGACCAAATATATATATTTCTTCTTGTATCACTCTCAGTTCTGAATCCCAGCTAAGACGCCAGGCAAGTGAGTGAGGCCACCCTAGACCAGCCACAGTGAAGTGTACTCAAAGAATCACCACCAACCACAGAATGATCACAAATAGAAGACGTTTGCTATTTTAGTCCGCTACGTTTTAGGGTAGCTTGTTACACAGTAAAAGCTAACTAAAATAGCACCTTATCAGGCATGAAGAAAAAGGGAGACATTAGTTCTACTAAGAGCATGAGGAAGATGGTGGTTGTAGTTTAAAATGAATTTAATCTTGAGCTTCCGGGGAGCCAAGGCAAATCAAAACAAGATGGGTTGTAGAGTTCCCATTATTTGAGAAAAGACGTATATAAATTCTGAAGAGGTGACAAACATCTTGCTGGTCAAAAAAAGGATAAACGATATGTCAGTATTAAAGAGACACAAAATACCATAATATATAAAAGTATCTTCACATTTTATAAGCAAAAGAAAAAAATTTCATGGAATTCCCTTATATTAATCTTCAATATAAGTCAAGATGATCCAACATGTTATAAAAATTGAGCTTATTAAACCCTAAGGAAGGAATGATCAACATATCTATGAAACTAGAATTTTAAAAAACATACTTTTGAAAAGAGCTGGGTATGAAGGTAAATCTTTAGATGTGGAAGGATTTTATTCTCAAAACCCCCTTGCCATTCTTTCATAATACAGCCAGTCTTCATATAAAATATAAATTCCCCTTATTTAAATAAATTTTCACTTGAGTGAAATGAGACTAGGTTATTTAAATTTTTTATACTTAAAAAGTTGTTATTCTATAGAACCCATAATAATGTGAATGTAGCAATAATGAAATGTTCACCACATGAATGAAATTTGGACTTCAAAGTTTAGCTTTGATGATGTTAAATTATTTTTATGATTATGAACAGTTCACATTGCCTTTATTTGTATAAATACACACTATTGTTAGAACCCAAACTAGGAGCCATGTACTCTGATAAGGGGTTTATATTTATCCATTCATTCAATCCTTTCACCTGTCCTGGAATGTAGATATTTAATGCTTGTCCCATCCTGCCCCCTTAAATGACCCCTTTTACAGGTGCAAACTTCCATTGAAACCTACATAAAAAGTCAAGTGTCTTAAATCAATGGGGGAAGTTTTGAAAAATGATCTATTTAAACACAAATCAAATTACATCCTTACCTCACACCTTATGCTAGAATAAATTTATGAAGAATTTTATCAAGAGTTAAATGTAAAATTAAGCCATAAAATTAGGTGATTTATCTCAGGATAAAGAAGAACCTTATCTCGAACAGCAATTAAGAGAGTTACAAAGAGAAATATTAATAGGAAAATAGTTGAATATATACCAATGAAATAATGCTTATAATTTCTTTCCCACAGGAGTATAAACATTATTGGACAGAGTTGAGAGGAACTACACTTTTCTTTTATTCTGACAAAAAAAGTCCATCAGTAAGTAGTTAAACATATTCAGCTGATTCAATTTTAATATAGAATTGTCATATAGTTTTATTCATTTGGGGTTTTCTGTCTTCTGAGACTAAAGACATTCTAGTAAAACCAATTCGTATAAGAACATTTATTGTATCTGTGGGGGCTATCAGGTATAAGACCCATGGTAAAATTTCCAGGGCACCTCAGAAGTTACACTCATTTCTTTAACTTTGCATTTTTTTCTTTCTGATCCCAATAGTAGAAACTTAGTTGAAACATGAAATTTTTATTTTTTTTTAAGATTTTATTTATTTATTTGAGAGCGAGCGAGAGAGAGCAAGCACAAGCAGTGGGGAGGCGTAGAGGGAGAGGGAGAAGCGGACTCCCTGTTGAGCTCCATCCCAGGACCCTGGGATCGTGACCTGAGCCGAAGGCAGACGCTTTACCTACTGAGCCACCAGGGTGCCTTGAAATGTGAAAATTTTAGCCAGATATCTGGATACAACTTGTTTAATGCCAAAGGATAGCTTTAATTGCCCCAGCTTTTTATCTTGCCGTAGCATGCAGTTATGATCTGAAAGGAACTAGATGACCCCCAAAGCCTTAAAACATAAAATATGTTACAATTTAATTTTCCTAGGGAGACAAAAACATAATCCACTAAAGAGGACTTCTAAGAGCTTAAGCATGAGAATAACAATAAAGAGATTCTGAGATTTATTTATTAGTAGTAATTTCAAATAATTGATTCATATTTCAACTTTCCCACAAAAATTGAAAATTGTATATTTCATTTTTTCCACAAATAAAATGTAGTATTTTTGTGCCAAATGCTTGCCTACCTTGGAAAGCTATGCCCATAGGCGATTTTGTGATCTAGTCTCTTGTTTACATATAAACACCTTGGACCATGGATGTAGTAGCCCATAGTTCTTCGAACATCATTATTACATGTCCGGATCTAATGAAAGAAACAGAAAAGGAGCCTTTGTGACGTATTCCACCTGCAGACATTTCGGTGCCGTTAGTGGTAAACTCACCAGCAGTCGTTTTAAAAAATAAACAAAAAACAAACTTAAAATGATCACCTTTCTCCGGAGTTCTGGATAGACAAGATTTATAAAAAGGTTTCCAAATACCATAATAAATTTTGACAAAACTAATTCTTCCGTTGTGCCTTCAAACTTCCTACTGATATCAGTAAAACTGTGAAAGCCCCTGGCCTGCACCTTGCATAGTACACGTAAGCGGGAGAGCGAACAGCTACTGCTCACTTACTCCCTGGCAGGACGTGGTACTGCTTAGTGACTGCAGCCTGCTCTTCAGGCTGACTGCCTGGGTGTTTATGCTGGCCCTGCCATTGTTAACTGTGGGTTCTCAGGCCAGTTACCTAACCTCTTTGTGTCTCAGTCTATCAGACAGGGAAGTGGTAGAAAACAGATGACGTCTCAAATTGGGCATTTTTTTTTTAAGATTTTATTTTTAAATAATCTCTACACCCAACGTGGGTGTAGAGATGAACCCCCGAGATGAAGAGTTCATGCTCTACTGAGACAGCAAGGCACCCCTCAAATTGGGCATTTTTGCAGAAAGTTTAATGGGCATGCTATATTCAAAGCTGTGGACAGGATGTAGGAAAACCATGAAGGGTAGAACAGAACTCTGAGGCTAGTAATAGCACCCTACTATCATGCCCAGGATACGGAACAACAAAGTGGGAGAACAGTGAAGAGGTGTGTGAAGACGAGGGTGTTGAGAGGAGTATGGTCTTTGACTGAGGAAGCAATTGCATAGGCTAGTAAATAGCTCACTATCCTCAGTCTTCTGATCTCCTGTCAGTGTTACCCAGGGTCCCACCCAACGGGAAGTCAGATGTTGTCCACATCAGTCCCTCTCCTGGTGCATAGCACTGTGTGGTGGAGGGATAAAGGCAAAGCTAGAGGACCAAATAAAAGATTGTGTCCAACATGCTTATTTTCACATCTCTAAAATTAGGATGAAAACAGTATCCCATGTCATGAGTTTACCAAAAGGATTAAATGAGGTAGTGAATGTAAGGATTTAAGAGAGTAGCTGTCATATAGTAAGCAGTCAAGCATTTTACTTTATTTATTAAAATTGTATTTATTTGAAAGAGAGAGTGAGAGCAGGAGAGCACAAGCCAGGGGAGGGGCAGAAAAGCCAACTCCCAGCTGAGCAAGGAGCCCGACATGGGGCTCGATCCCAGGACCCTGGGATCATGACCTGAGCCTAAGGCAGATGCTTAACCAACTGAGCCACCTAGGCACCCGCATTCAAGCATTCTATATACAATATCTCATCTAATTCTCATACCAACTCCACAGAGTGGGTACTATTTTAATCACCACTTATAAATGAGAATAGTCAAGTTTCAGGATTCAGCAATTATGCAAGATCAGACAGGGAATGAAAGGGGTATAATCCAGATCTTGCTCCTGAGCCAGCATTATTAACCATTATGCCACCAAGAGACTGTTACAATGAAATACTGCAGAACTGTCCCTCTACCAATTTTGTTAAGAGTGTGCAGGCTTTAGGAAATGTGTTGGGTGATAGTCTCAGGAGAAAGCACAGAGATAGAACAGGTGAGAACTGTAGATATTTGGGGGATAGTAGGGAAGAATTTAAAGCTGCCTTTATTTGAAAGGCTGTCAGAAGGTCATGCGAAAGAGCCCATGAATTTGCTTCATATTACTGCAGAGAAAGGGGACTGGTACCAATGGATGGAAATTCTCTGGAGGAAAAACTATGGCTTAATATGAGGAAAAGCTTGCTAGCAGGCAGAGGGGTAGAGGAGGCAGGAGTTTCCTGTTGTTTGAGATATTCCAACATAGACAGGATATTTACATGGAGGGATACCCTAAAGGAGATTCAAGCATCAAATGGCACGAGATTAGACGGATGACCTTTAAGGCTCTTTTCAACACTACAATTAAAAAAAAAAAAGATATAACTTCCTTTCTTCCAATCAGTAGATCAGTTTATCGCACTCTATCTAATTTGGCCACTTCTTCCTCTGTTGCTTCCTCCTTTGTCTCAGCAAAATTCACTTAGCTTTGATCTAGACAATCCATCAGAAAAAGATCTTGTAACAACAACAACAACAATAACAACAACAAAAGAGTATAAAGAGTATTGATATGTGCAAATGAAATAGATTTTCCATCTCCCATTGAATTTTCTAAATTATATTTGGTAATTGAAGCAAAAAAGTATAACATTGTGATTCTCAGTGTAGAAAAATTATATGAAATTGCAATATTTTTGTTAACCATTTTGTTATAGAGATGATGAATAAATTCTCAATTTATTGAAAAAAAAAAAGAAAAAGATCTTGTGTAATTTGAAATTCTGTCCTGCTTCCCTTATACCTTTCCTTCTATTTTAAATTGCTCTTTGTTCATTGAAAATAAATAGGCCAACCAAAGTACCCTTAACTTCATCAACATAGGAATAAGTCTGGAAAAAAATTTACTTGCTTATTTTTATGCCTTACTTTATACAGAAAAATAAAATAAGGAGACCTACAAGAACATAGCAAAATAAATTATACTGGGCAAAACAGGAAAATAAAAAGAAGTCAAGAATGAGGCTAATTCAGAAAAAAATTATGCCATAAAAACTCTACTGCGCTTACTGGAGGTGGTTCTGATCTAATACTAGAAAGCAAGTCTGGACAGTTGCATACAGACCAGTCCATATATACCAATTGTTCAGAAGAAATATTTTTATTGTATTGGGATAAGATAGGAATTTCTTAATAGGATCCCCATAATTAGTGGCATATGATAAATGTCGAATAGCATTCTGGAAAAAATGGTGTGTATGAGTATATCTATATAAGTCTATTATAAATATTACTGATATAAAGAATGTGTAACACACAGTTAAAAAATAAAACAATATTCTTTATTGTAATTTCCCTATAGGCAATTGATACTCGCAGAATACTTTCATTGATTTTTCTGAACTCAGATCCATAGCCAACTGTGATTGCAATTCAATTATGATTTGACAAATGGAGTTGTTTTCCAATCTGCTGTTTCCCTAATAAATTTATCACCATTAAATATGAGATTTGACATGCACATTGACTGATATTTTTGTTTACATTGATGAATAAGTGAAAAGCAAAGAAATAATTATGTATGTCAGAACTTCACCTCTTTGTCAGCGACATGGACAAGTTCTTTGCTAAGTAACAATAGTTTCTGAATTGTAGAAGAATATTTTGTCAATTTTTTGTTCTGTTAACAATGAAAAAGTTTCAGACACAACAAACTTTAAAGTTTCACCTGCATCATTAACATTTTTCTCCTTCACTTTATGTCTCAACCAGAGCCAAGCAAACTGTGGCCCTTGAGCCAAATCTAGCTGGTGGCCTGATTTTGTACAGTCTATGAGCTAAGAAAATTTTTTATATTTTTAAAGTATTGTATTAAAACAACAACAACAACAACAACAACAACAACAACAACAAAGGAATTTGCAACAGAGACTCTCTGTGGTCCACAAAGCCAGAAGCATTTACTATCTAGCCTTTGCAGAAAAAAAATTGCTGGCCCCTATGACAATTAATGAAGAATAAATCAAGCCCTAATATGTAAGATTTGCCAATTTCCAGGATGTAAATACTTCCAGGATAGCTGATTTCAACCTATCAAAGTGACCTCACTGACTTGCGAAGAAATGTACGGTAATGCACCATTAGATGGTATTTCCATCAAACAGAGATGAAGATGTAAATAACCTCCAGAGCATAGTGAATACTATTTAGTGATATAATTAGAAGATGAGTTTTGAATTTAATTACCTTTGTTTTTAAAATAATTGTATGTTTATATTGTTTAATTTTTAATAATGGCTGTGTTTAGCAACTGGCTTGCAAAATTCCTAAAAATTAAAAAACCAGCTTTTGCGAACCTGTACGAGTCAGGTCCAGCACACCGCCACATAATACATTTTCCAAACGTCCTCTGGGTTTGGAAGGGTTGTGATGCTCAGTTGAAAACCAGGGTATCATGCAAGGTACAAATCAGTCGAAAGGAAGAGATTACTTATATTCCTGCCTGCCAGACCTGATGTATGTTACCCATGAAATAATTTAATGAGATTTCCTTTATCTTTGCAGTATGTTGACAAGTTAGACCTTATAGACCTCACATGCCTTACGGGCCAGAATTCAACTGAAAAGAATTGTGCAAAATTCACCCTTGTTTTGCCAAAAGAGGAAGTGCAACTGAAGGTGAGTAAGGAGAAGCAATTAGTTGGAAACAAGTTGTGGTTATAAATAGCATTGGCCTCTTCACAACCCAGTGGCTGAGATAAAGAGGAATTATAAGAGGAGATGCCAAGTCTCATACTTTGTTAATATTTCTTCCCTTTTGCCAAAAACTGCAGTTTTCTAAATAGGGGTTTGAAAAGGCATGTTCCCTTGTTTAGTATACAAGCATGTTGAAACCATATACTTCTGTCCTCCAACAAAGCCAGAGATCACATCTGGTGTTTTTAAAAAGTTGTTCTTGAATTGACATTCACCGAGTTCCCAGATGAATCTGAGACATGTCCAATATGATCCATGTTGGGAACCACTGAATTAGACAAACCCACATTGCACAAATCAAGATGTATTTTGCAAGGCAATTGGCTTATAGTCTTCCGAAATACCACTGTAAGAAAAGCCAAAGGAACACTGGACACCTGTTTATGGAAGCTGGAGTATGACAACTAAATGTGATATGTGATCCTGGATTGGATTCTGTATTAGAAAAGGAAAAAAAAATGATAAAGAACATTATCGTTACAGTTAGAAAAACTCCAAAAACAACTTTGTGTTAGATATACAGTTTGTGAACTATGGTATTAATCTCATAAAACTCTAAACCCCACATGAGCAGAGGTCTGTTTGTTAAAGTCATCACTGCACACCCAGCACTTACATAGAAAAAATGTTGTTCTTGAATGGACATTCAAAGTGAGCCAATTAAAATAAACCAACAACTATAGTAATAGCATAAAGAGAACACCTTGGCATTGACTAAGATGTTGGAGTTGGTCTTGCAAGCGCTGGTCATGAACTTCACAGTACCATAGTCTCCACTTAAAGTGATGCAGTTACCTGCAGTAAGCGGCCCGGAAGCAGATGATCCTCCTTTTGACCTATTATCAGGAGGTCAGTAGTAGCCTACCACTCCATCACAGTGCCTATGTCTTTCATATCACTTTATATCATCACGGAGGCATTTTATCAGCTCACATTTTCACAAGAAGGGTGAGTACAGTACAATAAGATTGTTTTTTAAGATTTTATGTATTTTGAGAGAGGGAACAAAGAGAAAGCACAAGTGGTGGGTGGGACAGAGAGAGAGGGAGAGAGAGAGAGAGAAAGAACCTAAAGGAGATTCCAAGGTGAGCAGGGAGCCCAATGTGGGCCTCGATTCCATGACCCTGAGCCAAAAGCAAGAACTGGACGCTTAACAGACTGAGCCACCCAGGAGCCCCAGTACAATAAGATATTTTGAGAGAAAGACCCCATTCACCTAACTTTTGTTACAGACTATCGTTATAATTGTTTTATTCCATTATTTTAATCTCTTACTGTGTCTAATTTATAAATTAAACTTTATCATAAGCATGTATCTATAGGAAAAAACATGGTTTATATAGTGTGCGATACTATCTGTGGTGTCAGGGCTCCACTGGAGGTCTTAGAATGTATCCCCACAGATAAGGGGGACTGCTATACTAAGAATTACTTATACTTAGGAAATCTAGGCCCCACCCCTAACCCTGGGCCCCAGAATCTTCGTTTTAAGCAAGCTTCCCAGTTGATTCTGATGCAGTGGTTAAGAACACAGCATTGGAGTCAGACACCTAGGGTTGAATTCTGGCTGCTTTATTCATTAGCTGTGTAATCATAGGCAAGTCACTTAATCTCTTTGTGCCTTGGTTTCTTCATCCAGAAGTAAGTCTTTACTCAGATGTAACCCTCTTACTGAGATCTGCCTGGACCACTTTATTAAAATTACAATCCTTGGGGAGCCTGGGTGGCGCAGTTGTTAAGCATCTGCCTTTGGCTCAGGGCGTGATCCCAGCGCTCTGGCATCGAGCCCCGCGCCAGGCTCCTCTGCTGAGAGCCTGCTTCTTCCTCTCCCACTCCCCCTGCTTGTGTTCCCTCTCTGTCAAATAAATAAAATCTTTAAAAAAAAAATTACAATCCTTTCCCGTCCCCTTACCCCTCATGACATTCCCAATGTCTTCTACACTAAGATACATTTTATTCTCCCATTTATTTCCTTCTGAAGCTATAACATTTACTCACTATTAAATTTATGATTTATTATTCTTGCTAGGCCCAACATTTCATCAGAAAAAGGATTTTTGCTTTGTTCTCTGAAGCAAACCAGTACCTGGAATACTGTCTAGTGCTTAAAGACACTCAATAAATATGTTAAATGAGCAAATCTATAAAATAAAAAATTTAAAACTTTTGCAGAGTTGCCATGAAGATTAAATCAGTTATTGTATGTGAAGTACTTAGAGCAGTAGCTGCCACGTATAACTACTTAATAAATGTTGGCTATATTAATAAGATTTAGAGCTAAGAATTGGAAATTTTTAAGGATTAACTACATTGGTCTTATGTGGTTGCCCCAAACTTAAAGCCAGTCAGTATTAAATACCAATGGGGGGATCAACTATTAATTGACATATTGCAGAAATAAGTGTCCTAACATTTACATTTTTTGGAGTTAAGTAAATCTGTATAATTTCACTCATTTAGTAAGCAAACATATTAAAGCTATATACTTCTGACAAACGAAAATATTGAAATTTCATAACACATAAACATTAATAGTTTTAAGCAAAAAGGAAAATGAATTGTTTCTTCCTTTTGATTAAAGTGCTTTAAAAATTACAACTGATTTTTTAAAACAATGTGCTTCAATAGAAAAATATGGATTTTGTCAATCTTGCTGGGTTTTGATGGCTTACACATTTTGAGACTTACAAAACAATCGTATAAAATTCTAAAGTTATTTGAAGTTAATTAAAGTATTAATGTTTACAATCGTCGATGTCTTTTCTTCTTTATCTTTTTGTCTTCCTCTTTAGACAGAGAACATAGAAAGTGGGGAAGAATGGAGAGGCTTCATTCTTACAGTAACAGAGGTAGGTAGGAAGGACATTGCTTTTGATTGATTCATTAATTCAACAAATATTTACTGGACACTGGCTATGAACCATACAGAGTGAAAGGGGTCGAAGATACAAGAATTGAAAAGGAGAGATATAAACCTTTACACTTACTCATGAAATTTATATTTTTATCAGGTGGATGGAAAGGAAGAAAGAAAATGAACGAGATAATTTAAAATTGTGATAATTGTTATGTAGAAAGTAAACAGGGCCTCATGCTAGCTAGAGAGTTACAGGTGGTCAGGGAGATCTAGTTTTTGGTCCTGTTCTTTGACACAGTGGTCCTTTATATATGTTGATATCTCTAGGTTACATAGCATCTTCTAAAATACTTTCCAATTACTTTCTTATTCATTTAATACATATTTGTAAAATGCCAAGAGATGAATTTTGTGAATACCATAAACAATGTAACAGAGAGCCCATCAAAACGAAAATTCACCTTCAAACATTTGCTTAGTGAGTCTTAAGACAAAGTGATGTTTACAAGTTCAACTCTGGCATCTTATCAGAGAAAAATAGCAAGACCAACTGCTTACAGTGAACTGTTGCAGTTGGATCTCCACCATTATTTTAAATGAAGCTATTATAGCAACTGTCTTATAAACGTGAGGGACTTTGAGAGCCAGCCCCCAAAAGAGCACCATGTTCTCTGATACTTTTAGAGAAGAAAACTTTCTATGTTTATTACAGTCAGTTAACTGCAGACTCTGTCCAAAGCTAGCTCCTAAGTGAGGCTCTGAAGTCATAATAAATACACACCGCACTTTACCGAGATGATGGATGCTGGTTCTATCAGCCAATAACAGGTAAAAGTTGGAGGTTTAGCTACTATGCAGGGAAGTCACAGGAGACTGGAAAAGGGGGCCAGTTAAAGATGTGAAAGACATGTTGACTTGTGAAGAGGAAGACACTTTTTGGGAAACTGTATCAGGGTTGTGGAAAAGCGACCTTGTGTGGCATGACACTTAGTACACTGGGATCCAAGCCCCCAAGGGTATGTGAGTAGGTATCAGGAGAACACTAAAACCACGAGAAAACCTTGGGATGCATCTTCTTGGCACGCTAATTATACTTGATGGCTTGGCAAAAAAAGTTTTTTAGTTTTTTTTTCTTTGAGGTAAGGATAAAAAGCATTGTTTTCATATTAACAAGTATATAGGTATATTCAGTATACAAAATAAAATTCATGTGAATTTCCAAGAAAAATTGTCTTAAATTTTGTGCTCGGTAAATGCTGTTTCTTACTACGTTCCCTGAACACTCCGTGTATATTCACACTATGGTGTTGTTAGGAGAACGTTACCAGAAGTTTGAGAAACACAGACTGTAGTCAAAAGAGCAGAGACTTTGCTTTTGAATTAAATAATCTGGAGGTTGGGTCCACAACTTTCTAGCTGTGTGACCCTGGGTTAGTTATTTAATCTTTCTGAATCTTTTTTTTTCTCCCTTTTTGTAGAGTAGGGATAACAATACCTGTATTATAGTATTGCTGTGAGGATTTGGAATAGCACAATGCTTGGGACATAATAGGCAATTAATAAGCAGATTTTTCATTAGTTTTTCCTCATTCTATTATTTTTTTCTGGATTGGTATATAAGGAAATAACTGCACTAATTATTAGTTTAGTTATCCAGAAGAATAACTTTTTTTTTTAATTTTATTTATTTATTCGACAGAGACAGAGACAACCAGCGAGAGAGGGAACACAAGCAGGGGGAATGGGAGAGGAAGAAGCAGGCTCCCAGCAGAGGAGCCTGACGTGGGGCTCGATCCCATAACGCTGGGATCACGCCCTGAGCCGAAGGCAGACGCTTAACTGCTGTGCCACCCAGGCGCCCCTGGAAGAATAACTTTTTGATTGTATACCCTTACTATGTTTTTATTTCAAATTTCACATATATGCATATGTGTAAGATAGAAACAACAGGAATTAATAAGAACATGTAAATAGGTCATAAGAAGGTGTAAATCAAGGGTATGAATATCAGGAGGGCATAGATTGCTCAATCCAAAATACATCTCTAGAAAGGGTCAAAACGAAGTAGGGCAGTATCATAATCCTAACGTGTGAATGACTGAAGTATACACACAAATACACCAGACTATGGACCTCTGACTACCAATTCTCAGTCATCTAATGAAGAGTCCCTTTCAACTCCATGTTGTCATATGCCTGGGGGAGCTAATTCCAGGTTAGCTGTGGGAGGACATGGCACCTTGCAGGTGCTCTGGGACTTCCCTGGCAGCAAGAATTAGTGAACTCAGCATGAACGAGAGGTTTGTCATTACTCAAATTAGCTTGTAGTGCAAGCTGGGTACACTTTGCTGTGTGCCAGGCTAAAAGGAACACTTCTAGGAAGATTGGGCACCGTGCACAGGTTAAAGCTGTTTGGTTGATTTAGAGGCAGTTTTAAGACACCAAGATCCTCTATTCACGATTCTATCCATCTGTGTCAGATAACTGGAGCCCCTGAGGGCCACAGCGGTCTCCTTTTTGATAACACCAGTTAGTCATTCTGCTGTCTTTGTTTGCCTACTGCTTTCATTTGTTTCAGCTGTCAGTTCCTCTACACGTGTCCCTCCTCCCTGGGCAAGTAATTCGACTGCATGAAGTCCTAGACAGAGAGAAAAAAAGGAGGATTGAGACAGAGCGGACCCTGAGTTCAGCTATAGAAAAGGAGAAGGAATCCATTGAAGATTATGCAGACGTACTGAGCCCTATGCCAGCGTAAGTGTACCACTAACTCCGGGGATTGTTCCTAGAGTGTTAATATTAATTTCTAATTGTCAAAGAGAGTGAGCCCTTGACCTCATTAAAGTAGGGACAGTAAGTTGTCATGTGGATGAACATTAGATATCTGAGTAGATGCCACAGTTCCTCTTCTGTGTCATGATCAACAAAATGCAAAATGTAGGTTTGAACCAACCCTCTTACCACACAGGAAATCCCCTTCCACCCACACCTTTAGACCAAATAGATATTCTTTCCAAAGCTCAAACCTAAATAAAAACTGCTATGTAGAAAGAAGGAAAAGATTTTTTTTTCACCATGCAACTCCACGATGGACTGATTTTCTGTCAGAAAATTATACTAAAGAATTTTAAATATCTGAATGTTCTTTTCAATTGTCCTGTCAGTGAGTGGTTATTGAGCTTATACTTGAGGAAGGCCCTGTGTAAAGTATATAAGGTGGTGTTGGGAAAATGAAGAGGCACAGACAGGCTGAATTCAGCAACACCTTTATTTTTTACTCTTACATTGCTGGGAAGTGTGACTAAGATTGTGAGGCCTTTCCCCCTGGAATCGTGGTCTTCTTGTTGGGGAAACTTGTCCGGTACCACCCGTGACATCAGGTTCTCATGCATAGTCTAGCTGTACCGTAACTGCTGTTTCAGTTTTCACTCTTGGCTGAAACCAGTGACATCTGATGTACTGATGTGTTAAAAGTCACAAAGACTGCTTCTTTTTTTTTTTTCCCCAATAAAACAAGTAATATATATTTATTACAGATAGATAAAAAAGAATATTAAAATTATTCCTTGTCCTAACAGTCAGAGATATTTACTGTTAACATTTCAGGGTATTGCATATCCTGCCAGATTTTTCTCTGTTGATAAAACGGACTTTTCATTGGCGACAATACTTACTATAAAAATGGGAAGTGCTTTCTTAAAAATGGTACACATAAAAATAGCACCAATGCCATTAGAAAGCCATATTACACAAGGAGTGAATTCAGACATACCCTTAAATACCAGTTATTTAAAACAGACCATATAAGAGAACCATATAAAGACATGCTTTGTGTCCCTGAAGAGAAACCACCAACAAATGTTATTTATCCAAGTATAAACTGAGATTATGAACTGGGGATACACTATTCTTATCTTAGATTTTCAGATGATACTGGTGATTACATACTTACCAACAGATAACTTTTCAGGTCTTTTTTGGTTAAAGAAAGAGGTTTGGAGGGATGAGAGAGAGAAGGCCAAAGCATAAAGTGTATTTAATAGCACAGGATTGTAATAACAGTAATTATATCATTGTAATATAATAAGAGTTGGGAATTAAGATAATAAGAAAAGTTAATAACTGCAGCTCTCAGAGTTATTTTCGTAGCATTTTTTCAAGTAATGATCTTCATCACTTAAAAAAAAAATCCTGTTTTTTGTCTCACCTCTATAGATGTTTTTATACAGTGTCCCGGAAAGAAGCAACTGAGATGCTTGAGAAGAACCCTTCTTTGGGAAATATGATCCTGAGACCTGGTAGTGACAGTAAAAGCTACTCTATCACTATCCGGCAGGAGACAGAGTATGTTTAATTTAAAAAGTATGGAATCGTTAAAAGCATGGTATCACTTTAAAAAGCAAAGTCGCACAAGATCAGCACCTGCTATGTATTCTGTTGGGGCTAAAAATATAAACACAGAAGAAGAGGGAGAGAATGTTATAGAAGCACAGCCAAGGCTAATATTTGCAGTAGGGAAAAAGAATGGGCAAATTACTTTGATCCTGGGTATAGTTCTCTTATTCATTCATTCGTTTCACGTATCTTTATTGAACAAGTATTATGGGGCCAAGAAATATTCTAGATATTGAGAATGGAGTAGTGAACACAACAACATCTCTGGTTTAAGGAGTTTACATTCTTGTAAGGCAACATGGACTGTAAATAAATACATAACTAAAAAACATATATACAGTAATTAGGCCTATGGAAAAAAAATTAAATAGGATGAGGATGATGGGAACACTCAGAGTTGATGTATAGAGGAGGATTTTCTGATTGCTATTGTTGTTTTACTATAGAGTGGTCAGGGAAGGCCTACTTCATTAGCTAACGTTTAAGCAGGGCCCTGAAGGAAGTGAGGGAACAAACCAAGCCAATATCTGGGATAAGAGCATTCCAGGCGGCAAGTGCATATCCCCAGAGGCAGGAGAAGGCTGGGTTTGTTCAAAAACAAAAAGAGGCCTCTGTGATTGCAATGCAGTGAGCAAGCAAACAGTGGTAAATGAGATTCCAGAGGTTGGGGTGGGGGGGAGACTGATCACTCTGAGCCCTACAGGTCACTGAGGGACAAGGTTACATACTCTGAATGACACAAGGGGACACTGGACTGTGAAGAACAAAGTGACATAATCTGACTTCTATAAAAAGGACCACTTGGAGCCTCTTGTCAAAGTTAAGAATTTCCTTCTGGTAAAATGGTTTACCTTTGATAAAGTCAGTAATACATGCAAAAGTTGATTTTTCCATGTAGCTAAGGTGGCTAGATCTGCTAGGGTCCACTCCAGCTCTGAGTCTATGAAATCTTGCATTTCAATAAATAAGCACTCCAGGTTAGTTAACACTTTAACAAATGATAATGAAATTAAAATATAGGTTTTTGTTCTAAATGAAAATGTTCAATAATTATCTTTCATATAAAAGCATAACCAGAACTTTGATTCTTGAATTTGCTATTCTTCCTGGGGATAATATTCCATAAATTATTTTAGCTGTAACATATCTATCAATGAATCTATTTACCAGTCGGTCCACTATAAATATCAAAATTCTAAATATATTAAATATGAAGACGCTGATAGTGAATAAAGGCAGTAAAAAGAAAATAATTACAGTGAATCATGGTCCAACAAGCTTCATCACTTGCCAATTACTCCATATAAACAGAAACTTATCTTTATACATCAGCAGTGTGCCCTGAATAGATGACAAGAATGTTAGAGGTAGATCAGGTCCCGGTTCTATGTGTGAAGTGAGAGCTCTGTGTGTGATTGTGTGTGTGTGATTTTCCACAAAATGAATAAGTATGTCAACTTAACTTTCTTGTTGTTTCATTATTTTTTATTATAAAGGCTGACATTTGGAGTTAATGTATTTCAACTAATATGGTAGACTATCACAGATTACTCAATTTTAATTTACTTGATTTATAATTCAATTGGCTATTTTGAAACAAATCCAAAAGAAATAAAAATTGTGACTGCCATTACATATAAGTGAGCTTAGAAGAAACCCTGGGAGAAAAGTGAACTTTTCTGTAGAATCCATCCTGGTCAAGGAGCTTGTCCTTTTTCAGGGTTTAGGAAATTGCATTAAGTATGCCTTTAAAAATTAAGAGCGTATAAAACTGAAATAAAATCTATTTCTCAAATTTTGTTTTAAAAAGAAATTTAACAGCTGGAAAGCTAAATCACATAAGAGTGATTAGCTTTTTTTCCTTCATTTTATTCTTTTCTTGGTTGGATTGAGTGTTTGATCCATTAGCGTGTGAACCCTGCATTATTATTCTGTATGAAACGAACAAAGCCCCCGAGACCTCATGACTTTTAAAGACCGCATTTTTTCTGCACAATAGCAGCCTGATCTTTTTAAGATGGTCTAAATTAGCCCAGCTTTTGCACTGCATTTTCTGTAAACGTGAGCTATCAGAAATAACAGTGTTTTCTGCTGTAGATGTGGTTTGTGACCGAACGCAATGAGTTTCTATACTTAGGATATGAATTGAACATCACAGCGTTTACTTATATCTGTACTATATTTAAGCTATATTTAAAACTCCTAAGAAAGAGTCTGGCAAAGGAATTCATGTCAAACTTGTATAATTCTAATTTTAGTAAAGTCACTCCCAGTTTGAATTCATATAGAAATTCATGCTTTTGTACAGCTGATGGTCCCAAAAACATAACATTTCATAAAATTAGTCCTCCCCCCAAAAGTTCATATTTAGAAAGCAGAGTGAGGGGAATGGCCAGATTAGCCAGTTCTAACGCTAGGGCGGCCATGTGCTTATTTAGGCTTTGGGGAATAGTTTATGGTTGGAAATGGATAAGAAAAATTTTAACTGTTGTTGCACCAATTTTCCTTATGAGCCAGATATATCTGTGATGTTAGGGATTGTTACATGTGTTAATGTCTCCAAAGAGAACTTTTAGAAGGCCTAGGTTTCATACCTTCTGTTTAACAGAAAGGGTAGCCGTTGTAGAGAGTAGTAGAATGTTAGCCTGTTAGACTGTAGAGCTTAATGTAAAGACTTGGGCAAAAAATCTAGATGATTAGGAAGTACCTGAACACAAGCGGGTAACAACCCACAGAACCAATCCCTTCTCTTACAGGTTGTAGAAGAAATGTACAGCCATGCAAGTCTAGGTGTGTCTGGTAAAATACTAGCTGAAAAAGACAGGCTAGTTTACAGAGCAGTGCCTGAAAGTAAAATTACCTCCATCAGTTAACAAATCAGCTGTAGGAGGGAAGATTGTAGTTCTTGGGAAGAAGCAAAAGTCAGTCAGTGCCTAATTATCAGGTGATCCTCTCTCAATGTAAAATATCCCACTTTACCCAGCCCAGTGGAGTGTGAATTCACAAGACATTGAGCTATTCTTACAACAAACTTAGTGGTTTGGCTTTGTTTTCTTAAAATTGTTATGACTACATGGCAAGCTAGTAGTATATATACCTTGGAAAGCCATTAGCCAAGGAAACAGTAGAAAATACTGACCCCAAATTAATTCCTTTGCAAAAATGTTGGTGAGAAGCTAAAAACAAGTATTTATATCACATTTAAGGTCACACACTTGTTAAAAGACAGGTTACTTCTTTTTTGAGGACATAATCAGAAAACCTCAATATAGCAAATTTTATCAATCTCATTTTTTCCTCTATCTTCATTTCTTTGGAAAAACAAAACAAAATATGAAAGAAAAAGTCTAAAATGAGATTCAAAGCCTAAGCAACTTCAATGGAATTATTTTTCTACCTTACTTTCTGTTTCAGAATTTAGTCCTTTTAGTCAAAAGTTCCAAGAGACTCTTAATCTTTGCTACTTTTCCTCCCATAGCTTTGTCATGAATAATGATGATGATGATACAATAGTTGTTACTAACAACAATCATTGTCACCACTTCCAGGGTACCGTTTGTGGGTGCTGTGTTGGGTGCTTGACAAGCATTTCCTTCAGGCACAGTAAAAACTGAGACTGTTTTTTCCATGTTTTACAAATGAAGCAGCTGAGCCTTGCAGAAACTACTAAGTTAAAATGATAAATTTAAAATGTAGTAAAAACAGTTATAATTTACTATGTATCTAAATGTGCAAGACACTGTACTAAGGACTTTTCAGACATTAATTCACAACAGCTCTATGAGGAATGGGATTACCATCTCCATTTTATAGATGAAGAAATAAAGCCTGAGAACTTGGACATAGAACCAGAATTTGAACCTAGATCTTTCTGGTTATAAAGATCATGCCCTTCAAGCTTTTTATCAGTCTTCCAAGGAATAATGACCACTTTATTCATAGGAATACAGGAATTCTAATTAGAATGGGTGAGAGTTTTCAAAAGTAACTATATATTTATAAAAAAGTCTTCTCATGTAGGGATAAAAATAAAGCCAGAGCCAAACACCCCAAAAGAAAGTACTTGTAAGATCTTTGTCCAAAAATGTTTCCTTCACCAGTCTGCTAATGATTCTTGAAAGATCAGTAATGAAGAATACTTTTTAATTTTTTTTAGGAGGGGAGAGGGTTAGTTAGGTTTTATCCCATGTTTTAAAAGTAAAGTTCTAGAATAAAATTCTGGAATAAAATTATTAGCTGTTTTCCAATGATATTCAATTGAGAGACTATTTGGATAGAGTGGTAGGTGAAGAAAAAGTCCCTTCAAAAGAAGTGTAGTTCAGTCCTAGAGGAATGTGACCCGGAAATGGAGAAATGGGTGATAAAAAAAAAAGAAGGGAGGCCCTGCCAACAAACTTAACCTGATAGACAGCTTTAGACCACTTCTGTAAATTGGACAGATGTTGAATTAGTTTCTCTTTTAAGCAAATGCCAGTGTAATAAATGCTTTTAACTTTTCAACTTTAGAAAGTTTTGGTCCTGACACTATTGTCACATGAGTCAAAGGAATTCAAGGCAAACCTATGACTTCTGCTCTCAATATAAATTAATTGTAGCAAATAGCACTATAAGATGGGCTTGTAATATTTAAAACATTCAGTTTCATAAATATTGTGTGCCTAATGCTGGAAGACAAAGGTGAATAGATTGTGCTTCTTGTTCTTGAGGAATTCTAGTCAATAAAATACCACATGTTTAGGGTGGTAATAATTTAGAGTGCTATGTGACCACAGAAGAGGAAGACATTATGGTTCACCTACTGTGCTTACATTCTCATGGATCATTTTCCATATCTCTAAGTCAGCCCTGAAGTTAGCAGATATCCAAGGTGGTCTATGAGCTAGCAGGAAGAACAGCCATTCAGGGATTTCTGATGGGAATAGAGATATGAGGTAGAGTAGAAAGTAATTTGCTTTCAGTAATTCTTTCTACTTCCCTTTTAATCTAGAGAATAAAAAAAATCTGATTCGTATGTACCTACATAGGATTTTATAATGTTGCCTGCTTTGGAAATTACTGGCATTAAAAAATAATTTCTGCCTGAAAGATTTTCAGGTCTTGATTCCTTTTTTCCTGTTATCCAATCATCCTCTCAATGACTCAGGTTTTCTATATCCCTAATGTGTAACCCCTCCAAAAAGGTTTTTTTTTTTTGTTATTTACCAGGGTAAGTAACAAAATAAAAAAAACCATCCCCCCCCGCTTTTTTTTTTTTTTTTTTTTTGACTAACTGTGGGAATGGGGACATAGGTTTTACCATAGAGGAGATATCTTATACTCACTTTAGTTTGATTTGATCCAATAGTACATTCAAATGGAGATTAAACCCTTTTTTTTCATTTTAGCATGCCAAGAATCAAGCACTACAAAGTGATGAGTGTAGGAAAAAACTACACTATTGAACTGGAAACACCTGTGAGTAGCTATTTCCTTGTTTTTGATGAATTTTCTCCAGCTTTTTCCCAAATCTATCTCATAGAATTCAAAGAAAGGTGGAGCAGCAGATCCCTTGCCTAGAAACATAGTGCTGGTAAAAAACAGCCATGTGCAGGAGCCCCGAAAGTGGCAGATATCCAGGGTGAGAAGTGAGATACAAGAGCATGCGGATGAGGAGGCACAGAAAATAATCTGCTAACAATTCTTTCTACTTTTGTTTCTCTGCAATCTGATTTTATCAATACGATTATTTCAGGGAGGGAAATTTTTTTTGTTAAACATCTATTTTACATCCTCCAATGATATGTATTTCAATGTGCTTATTTTTAATGGGGAAAAAATTCTGTGAATGTCTAGTCCTCTAATACCCGTCACGCAGAAGTTCAGAAATCCCCCTCATAATAGCAACATAATCATGAAGAAATGGTTTCTTCCTGGTCTGCAACCCCTCTCCCATCCCAATCAACTTACCATGGGGCTAATGATATAATATCATAATCGCTAGGTCATGTATTAGGCAGAGAGCTAAATATCGTACATAGATCACTTAATTTAATCTTCACTATTACCCTTAGGGAATGACTATTATACTAGGGAATATAGCTGCGTGATCTTAGGCTGCAATGGTGGGAAGACTGGACCAAGGAAGTGATATCACATAAATGGAACTGATAAGTCTTGAAGATATTTATTTTAACATCTCTAAAATTGAACTCTTAGTGCCTCTGCCTCTCCAGGCCCATTGTGTTGATCAAATAGAGAAAGGGGCAGTATGGTTGAATTTTTAATGTTTATTTTTTTTAATTTTTATTTTTTTTAAGGATTATATTTGTCAGAGAGAGAGAGAGAGAAAGAGTGAGCATGCGCACAAGCAGGGGGAGTGGCAGGCAGAGGGAGCAGCAGGCTCCACTAAGGAGCCTGATATGGGGCTTGATCCCAGGACCCTGGGATCATGACCTGAGCTGAAGACAAACGCTCAACCGACTGAGCCACCCAGGCATCCCTGAATTTTTTGTTTAGACCTTCTTGGAATGCAGTAGTGGCCTTTGCCAAGAGGAGGGAAGCTGCTGATTCATACACCCCACTTCCATCTTTGCCATAAGTGCCTCCCAGAGCTTCTCAGCTCTCAAGTCCATGTCTCCTGGGGGATTTTCAAAATTTCTAATGAAGGAAACAAACAACTAGATTGCTGAAGGATAACCCAAATAACCAACTGACTGGAAGCAATGGTCAGGGAAGAAGAATGTGCCTCTATGACTGGTGAGCTGGGGCTTGTTTATCTGTAATTAGCCCGAATAGTCCCCAATGTAAGGAAAGCTAACAGTCTGGATTGTTCTTTCATCTTTCACACTCCCCTACCCTACCCCTCAACCAGGTTGCCATTTAATGAATTCTAGGGATATTCAGGTTTAACCTGATTTTACTTGTATAAAAATATTGGTTTGGGGGTGGCAACACATTTCAGCTACCCTTAGCCAAGTAAATTATCCTGTTACAGTGAGATATTAAAATGCTAAATTCTCTGGCTTTAAGGGTTCTTTGGTGTCAAACAGAAGAAACCAAATAACTAACTTAAGCAAAGGCAGATGTAAGAACATAGGAAGCACATAAAACAACTGGAATGCTGGAAGACCTCCAGAGACTAGGAAGCAGTCACTTGCACAGTTGACCCTTGAACAACACAGGTTGGAACAGCATGGGTCCACTTACATATGGATTTTTTTTTTTTTTTTGATAAATACAGAACGGTACTGCTAAATGTATTTTTCTTGTGATTTTCCTTAATAACATTTCCTTTCCCCTGGCTTTATTGTAAGAATACAGTATATAATATGTGTAACATACTAAATATGTGTTAATCAACTGATTATCGGTAAGACTTCTGATCAACAGTAGGCTATTAGTGTTTAATTCTGGGAGGAGTCAAAAGTTGTAACATGGATTTTTGAGTGCATGGGGGTTGGCATTCCTAACCCCTGTTGCTCAAGGGTCAACCATACTAAGAACCATCTGGTTAGGAATCTGCTATCCTTCCTTGTTCCTCAAGTTCCAACCTCAGGAAGGGAGCATTTTCTGGCCTAACCTGAGTCACATTCTCATGCAATAACTAGGGAAGAGCAGAGTACCCAATTCTTGTCCACCAAAATGTATCCCATGGGGAGGGGGAAATTTCATAACAGGGAATTAGATATTGTAACAGAAAAAAAATGCATGGGTAGGAAACATTGGCCATTCAGTACCTCATTGAAGTGTTGACATGTTTTACTAGAGATTAGGAAATTCACAGTAATCTTCATTAAATTTCACGAGCTTTCTTTTACTTTCTCTTCACATGGATGACGCTGAGCCTTCTCTCACTCTCTTCATACAGGTAACACTCCCAAACCTTTTCAGTGTCATTGATTATTTCATGAAGGAGACTCGAGGAAATTTACGACCATTTATATATTCAACTGATGTAACCCTTGGTATGTTCTTCACTTCGTTGCTGTATTAAGGAAAGCAAAACAAAACAACCCTCCCCCTGCCCTGTATATGATCTGTAATACCAACCAGGTAGGAATGTAGTTCAGCTTTTAAATTTATCTATTTGTAGTCATTTTGTCACTAACCCTGTGGCAATAAGGGAGTACCAATATATTCTGGTAGATGAGTACTGGCCCATTCTAGAGAAAGAAAAGCTGTAAGGCATGTATTATGACTACAAATTTCATCATCATTCTACTTGTGTGTGTGGTTTTTTTTAAAGATTTTTAATTTATTTGACAGAGAATAAGAGAGGGAGAGAGAGAGAGAGAATGAGCACAAGCAGGGGGAGTGGCAAGCAGAGGGGGAGGGAGAAGTAGGCTCCACTCTGAGCAGGAAGCCTGATGTGGAGCTCGATCCAGGACCCTAGGATCATGACCTGAGCCAAAGGCAGATGCTTAACTGACTGAGCTATCCAGGCGCCCCTCTACTTGGCTTTATCAAACAAGTTCAGAGATAAGATGAAAATCATATTCATATAGTCATGTAAACCAAACAGGATTTAAAAGTATGATCTGTCAACAACATCAGATGCTCTAGTCAGATTAAAATGGATGAAGATTAAGGAGAGACTATGGGAACTGGACATCAGGCAGTAGATGTCTTGAGAGAGAGGCTTATCCCACCATAAAGACAGAAGTCTGAATGTAAGATAACAAAATAAGTCCCTGTTCCTTCAGATTATGAGGTTAAACAACTTTGTTTGGCTACCTGCATCAGGGCATATCTGAAAAGTCTGATTAAATTTAAAAAGCCAGCTACTTTAAAAGCCCAAGGTTGAAAACATAGTTATGAATCTTGTGATGCCAAATAAAGAAATTCAGAGTCTGAAGGAACTTTACAGAAATTGTCTAGTACTGTGCATCACTCTATATAGGAATCACCTGCACACTCAGTACAGAAGACATCTCTAAGATGTGACCAATCAGCTTGTTTGAAAATTTCTAATGAAAATTTCTAAATCTCACTGGTTTCTGAGGCAGCACACTTCACTTTTGATCAGTGCTCATCTTAGAGAATTCTTCCTTAATAGTGAGTCTGAAATACTTCTTCCTTTAACTTCCAATTTCTGGTTTTGGAACAACTTAGGGTTTTAAAAAGCCCATCAAATACATAAAAGCAGCCACAATGCCCTTGTTCCCCCTTAGTCTCTGTCCTCTATAAGTTATTGGTTCTTTTAGCCCTCTTATCACATTTTTGACCTTTTCTATATACTAATTTCTGAACATCTCTCTTTAAATAGAACCATAAGGGATGAAGACATTACTACAGATATGGCCAGAATAATATATTACACAGGCTTAATGCAGGAAAACACCATTTATAGAAATCTATTAACTATTACTTAATATTATTAATATAAGAAGTAACTTTATTTTTTTTTTTTCAGAGACCAAAGGATTTCCTGTGACACCTCTAAAATTAAAAAAAAATGTTTAGGGTGACAGTGAATCTGATATAATTTGCTTCATGTCAGTTATCTAATGCTGTGTAACAAACCACCCCAAAACATGGTAGTTAAACCAACAACCATTTTATTTGCTCACAATTCTGTGCATTGGCAATTTGGATTGGATTCAGCTGGGCAGTTCCTCTGCTAGTCTCACTTGCTGTCACTTATACAACTGTAACCAGCTGATGCAGTGACCAGGGCTCTATGTTTCAAGTTGGCCTCATTCACACATCTGGTGCTGGTGGCCAGCTGGAGCTGGCTGAACCACTCTCCTCATGTACTTTCTAATACTTAAGAAGTTAGTGCAGGCTCTCTCACATGAGATCTCAGAGCCATTAAGAGGAGAAGGAAACCTCAAGTCCTTGGGCTAGAAATTGTTAATGTTAAGGATTAAGTATGGCCCTGTTGGAGCTTTTAGTATAGGAGAAACTGTGAATTGAATAAATAAATCCAAGTGTGATGTGTCTTATGTACAAGGGCTATACTTCTTTCTTTTTAAAAAATTTAACTTACATGCAATAAAATTCACTCTTTTTGGTATACAGTCCAATGTTTTGACAACCACCACCAGAATCAAGATAAAGAAAGTTCCATCACCTCAAAAAAAATGCCCTGATGCTCTCTCTTTGTAGTTAACCCTTCTCACCACAATCCCTGGCAACTACTGATGTTTTCCATTCCTATGGTTTTACATTTTCCAAAATGTCATATAAATGCAATCACAGCATTGAAAACTTTCGAGGCTGATTATTTTCATTCGTCATAATGTCTAGATTCACACAAGTGTTCTTTTTTATTGCTGAATAGTATTTCACTGTAAGGAAGAACTAGTTTTGTTTTTTTTTTAAGATTTTATTTATTTATGTGACAGAGAGACAGCCAGCAAGAGAGGGAACACAGCAGGGGAGTGGGAGAGGAAGAAGCAGGCTCCCAGCGGAGGAGCCCGATGTGGGACTCGATCCCGGGACGCCCAACGACTGCGCTACCCAGGCGCCCCAAAGAACTAGTTTTTTTATCCATCCAACAATTAAAATGTATTCGGGTTGTTTCCAGTTTTTGGCAATTACTTACTGAACTATATTAATATTCATATGCAGATTTTTGTGTAAACATAAGTCTTCATTTCACTTGGGTAAAATATCTAGGAATGAGATTATTGGGTTATATGGAAAGAGTCCATCTAACTTTATAAGAAACTGCCAAACTCTCTTCACAAGCAGTTCTGCCTTTTTGCAAATCTGCCATTGATACTGAAGTTTTAGTTGCATCCTCACCAGCACTTGGTAGTGTCATTAATTTTTTTTTTTTAATTTTAAGTAAACTCTACACCACACATGCAGCTTGAACTCATGACCCTGAGATCAAGAGTTGCATGCTCTACCAACTGAGCCAGCCACACACCCACTGGTATTGTTACATTTTTAAAAAAGTTCCTCTAATAAGTGTGTAGTGGTGTCTCTGTGGTTTTAATATGCATTTCCCTAATGATTAATTTGAGCATCTTTTCATGTGTTATTTGACATTCACATTTCTACTTTGGTAAATATCGGTTTAAACCTTCTGCCCACATTTTTGTTGTTTTTGTTTTCTTATGGTTGAATTTTGATAATTCTGTGCATATTCTGAATATAAGTTATTTGCCAGATATAATTTGCAAATATTGTTTTTTCATTCTTTTAATAGTATCTTTTGCAAAGCATTAAGTTTTAAATTTTAATGAAGTAAAACTTATCAATTTTTTGCTTCTGTATATAGATTTTATTTTTGGTATTGTATCTGAGAACTCGTTGCCTAACCTAAGATCACAAAGATTTTTCTTCCTATGTTTTCTTCTAGAAGTGTCATAGTTTTATGTTTTACATTAGGTCTATGACCCATTTGAAATTAATTTTAAGGGCAGAATTCATTTTTTTTGCATTCAGGTATATAATTGTTGAGCACCATTAGTTGAAAAAAGATAATCTTTTCTTCATTTCAATAGCCTTTGTACCTTTCTAAAAAAAAATCAATTGACTGTATTTTTGTGGATCAATTTCCACTGATATATGTTCCTACTCTTTTGCCAATACCATGCTATCTTGATTACTGTAGCTTTATAGTAGTTCTTGAAATCAGAAGATATAAATCGAACTTTGCTCTTCTTTTCAAAATTGTTTGGACCAATCTAGTTTCTCTGCCTTTCAGTATGAGTTTTAGAATCAGAATGGGACTTATAGAAAAATCCTCCAGAGTTTTGATTTGGATTTTGTTGAAGCTTTAGATGAGTTCAGGGAGCACTGGTATCTTGACAATATTATCTTCCAATTCAGGAATAATATATCCTTCCAGTTATTTAGGTTTTTCTGATTTTACAGTTCTTTAGAGTTTTCAGCATACAGACCTGCACATGTTTTATTAGATCAATACTTAACTATTTAATTTTTTGGTGCTATTGTAAATGGTAGTTTTTAACATTTTGGATTCTAATTATTTATTGGTGATATATAGAAATATACTTTTTGTATATTGATCTTATAATTCCAAGATTCCATTTGCTAACTTTTTTTTAAAAAAGATTTTTATTTATTTATTTGACAGAGAAAGAGACAGCCAGCGAGAGAGGGAACACAAGCAGGGGAAGTGAGAGAGGAAGAAGCAGGCTTCCCGCTGAGAGGGGAGCCCGGTGTGGGGCTCAATCCCAAGTCCCTGGGGTCATGCCCTGAGCTGAAGGCAGATGCTTAACGACTGAACCACCCAGGCGCCCCATCCATTTGCTAGACTTCTATTCATTTCTAAAAGCTTTTCTTTTTTAGATTCCTTGTAATTTTTTTTTTTTTTAAAGATTTTGTCAGAGACACAGAGAGAGAGAGTGCACAAGTAGGGGGAGAGGCAAGCAGAGGGAGAAGCAGGCTCCCTGCTGAGCAAGAAGCCCAAAGTGGGACTGGACTCTATCCCAGGACCCTGGGATCATGACCTGAGTGGAAGGCAGATGCTTAAACCAACTGAGCCACCCAGGCACTCTTTGCTTCCAATTTTAAAGGACAAAATCATCTTTCACTAATAAGTATAATGTTGGCTGTAGGTTTTAAATGGATGATTTATCAGATTGAGAAAGTTTCCTTTTATTTTGTCTAGTTTTGGTATTAATGTAATGCTGCCATCAAAAAATGAGTTGGGAAGCATTCCTTCTTCTGTGGTCTGGAAAATATGTGTAGAATTGGTACTTTTTCTTACTTCAGTACTTGGTAGAATTTACCCAATGAGCCATATGGGCCTGATGATTTCTTTGCTGAAGGTTTTTAACTATGAATTCAATTTCTTTAATAGATGTAAGACAATTTGGGTTATCTATTTTTTCTTGAGTGAATTTTGGTAATTTCTTTTAATGAACTGGTTTATTTTTTTCTAAGTCCTTGAATTAGTCTTCTGGCCTAGGGCCTGGCACAGAGTGGAAGCTGATAGATATTGGTAGAATAGATAAATGAATAAGCAAGCATAACATTAGGGAAGGAGCGGGCGCCTGGGTAGCGCAGTTGTTAAGCGTCTGCCTTCGGCTCAGGGCGTGATCCCGGCATTCCGGGATCGAGTCCCACATCGGGCTCCACCGCTGGGAGCCTGCTTCTTCCTCTCCCACTCCCCATGCTTGTGTTCCCTCTCTCTCTGGCTGTCTCTCTGTCACATAAGTAAATAAAATCTTAAAAAAAAAAAAAATTAGGGAAGGAGGAAGCAACCCTCCTTCTTCCTAGAGGAAAACTGTCACTCTTAGAAATAGGAAAGGACCATTACAAATAACTACAGCCTGGACGACTGTATATTTACTCTGTGACAGGCACTGTGTGAAGTGCCATAATTATACGAATCGTCATAAAACAAGGATAGTCATCATACTTTCCTTATAAAATTATTGGGAGAAATTAAAATGAGATGATTCATATAATCACCACCTAAGTAGTTTTCACATACGACTAGTTAAAGAAGTCAGAAACACAACTAGTAAATGAAGCTGGAATCCAAACCCATGTTTATTTCTGAAGCCTTTTTTAAAAACCTTCTCACTGGTTCACATCATATACAGATATTCATATTCTCTCTCTCCCCCCTCCCCTCACCCTATCCTTTCCTGTTTCTGTGGGTTGGAAGTCTGGGCCTCCCTTAGCTGGGTCTTCTGCATTTTCTTTTTTTTGAGGGGGGAGGAGACGGAGAATCTTAAGCAGGATCCATGCCCAGCGCCGGCTGAGGCAAGGCTGGAACTCACAATCCGAGTGAAATTAAAGAGTTGGACGCTTAACCAACTAAGCCATCCACGTGCCCTTGGAGATTTTTTTAAATTTTAAAGCAGACAATCATCCTGATTAGACTGAACCAGTTCTGTCTGCCTTACTTTGTGGGAAAAAGTTCCATTATTAGTTCAATTTTCAAAGCCTTTGTTATGTTGGTTTGGGTCTGTCCAATGCATGCATGTATCAGGGACTGACCTAGGACTCAGGCAGTGGTTTATAGTTTAGTTATAAACTATATAT
>NW_024426996.1:29672087-29713417 GCF_017311325.1 Ursus maritimus | reverse complement strand
TATATATATATATATTTTAAAGATTTTATTTTTATTCATTCGACAGAGATAGAGACAGCCAGCGAGAGAGGGAACACAAGCAGTGGGAGTGGGAGAGGAAGAAGCAGGCTCATAGCAGAGGAGCCTGATGTGGGGATCGATCCCATAACACCGGAATCACGCCCTGAGCCAAAGGCAGATGCTTAACCGCTGTGCCATCAGGTGCCCCTGTTTTATATGTTTTGTGCATGCACAGCTTGGGGGTCACTTCATACACAGAACTAGGGGATGCTTTTTCAGTTCTCTCATTTCTCCGGGATTTCCCCCACTCTCCTGCTACCAAGGGTCCTTTTTCCTGGTCTTCTACAGATGGGGCTTCTTAAGAGTTTTAGCCACCTGTGCCACCACATAGTTCTGTGGAGACTGGGACTGCCCTTGGGGAAAAGACATATTAAAAGAAGAGAAAGAAAAAACTAACAGGAATTCCAACCCTTCTCTCTGGTAACCCCCACCCACCCTGTCCACTCATTCTTTAGGCCACAGGGTCTACTTTTCCCAGTATCTTTGGCCAGGATGAGCTTTCTTTGGGGGTGGCAGGTGCTTATATTGACCTCTGTTGCCTACAGTGCAGTGCCTTGAGATGGAGCCATCCTCAGAGCAGGGTCAGAAGAGAGGGGAAAAAAAAAAGAGTGTAAAGGAATAACCAAAAATGGGCTGTTCATGTAAAATGTCAATGCTTTTAGAAACAGACAACCAGATTGGTAGCTGAACTGGTGGCTGAACTGGTTCAGTTTGCTTTCTGATCAGAAACAAATTACTCAACCTCCCCGCATTTCATATTCCCTTATTAAAAGAGGGAGGGAGCGACATATGAACAGACAGAATTAGATGATCACATGGAGAGAGACTGCAAATAATCAGACTATCTTCTGTAGAGTAATGTATTTTCTTTGAAAAGCAGAAAGATGATGGAAGAGTAAATGACAGTGGAGAAAGGACCTAAAAAAAAAACAAAACAAACTACAAAAACACCAAAACCCATCTTAAACCCAGTGTTAAGCTTCAAGGGAACTTTGGGGAACCCTACAATTGTTTTAGGGAGTTTGGACTCCATAGCTGATTGGCGCACAGTGGAGATGCAGGAGCCCTTAGCTTTAATTTGCCTTAAGAAATGGAAGTTGTAGAGCACCTAAGGGTTAAAATCTGGAGACCTGGAGAAAATTAAAGTGTTTCCAAAAATATACTATCAAAAAGAAAGTGAGATTTTTTTTCTTTGATCCTTAACATTAACCCATGTCAACATTCAGCTTTTTGACACCAAAAGGAAAAGCAATGACAGAACCAAAACAATCAAAGATAACTTCCTCAGTTTATTTTTCCCAACTTCAGAAATCAACAGTTTAAATAAAAGCCACTTTTGTGGCACCTGGCTGGCTCAGTCAGTAAAGCATGCGACTCTTAATCTTGGGGTTGTGAGTTCAAGCCCCACACTGGGTGTAGAGAGTACTTAAAAATAAAATCTTAAAACAAAACAAAACTAAAAAGCACTTTAAAATATGGTAGGGTAGGTAACTGATATTAAGCTAGTCAGGAAGAATAAAAATATTCCCTAGAGGGGCCCCTGGGTGACTCAGTCGTTAAGCGTCTGCCTTCGGCTCAGGGCGTGATCCTGGCGTTTTGGGATCGAGCCCCATGTCAGGCTCCTACACTGGGAGCCTGCTTCTTCCTCTCCCACTCCCCCTGCCTGTGTTCCCTCTCTCGCTGGCTGTCTCTCTCTGTCAAATAAATAAATAAAAAAAAAAAAAAAAAAAAAAAAAAATTCCCCTAGAGAAAAATTTATTAGGAGCCAAATCACAAGTCACGAATAAAATAAAAATTAAAAAGCATATGAATATTCATTATTTAATTAACAAACATTAAACACACCACCAATGTTCCAAGTACAACAGGAAAATCAATTCACATTTGAAAATAAAGAACTGCCCTGTGCCTTGATATTGGTTCTTTATTTAAGTAAGCATTTCCACCCACAATTTTTAGGCTAAGAAACCACCATAGAAGGGAGAAGAGCAAGACAGGAGAAAAATCTGTACACTGCATGAAAGTAAAATAGGAAAACTACCTTTATGTATCCTGATAATTTATTATTTTTAAAAGGAAGATCTTGCTTGTAGAGAAAATTACCTCTATTTTCCTGATCCTGATTACCAACCTGCTTACCTCTCCAAGGAGGAGAATCTAAAAAAAGACCACCAACAAAGTCAGCCGGGAGAAACGACGGAGAAAGAGCCACAAAAACTGCAGAAATTGAAACTGGCAGACAGAGACCATAAGATGGCCCTTATAGTTTAAATAACAGACAACAGAAAATTTCTGCAGGGACAGAAAACTATAAAAGGTAATTGAGCAGTTTTTTTTAAAAAAAGAACCAAACAGAACTTCTAGGACTGAAAAATACAATCAAAATTAAAAACAAAATGGATGACCGTTAATATAAAAAAACTGATGAAGTAAACTAGAATATGGGCAGGAGAAATGATGCAGAATAAAGCATGATGAGACAAAAACAACTGGAAAATACAGAAAAGAGGGTCTTAAACATAGAAGGCAGAGTAAGTCCGCTATGCTTAATGAGAATCCCCACAGAAGAGAATGGGGAAAGAGGCAATACGTGAAGGAGTAGTATCGAGACTTTCTTAGAACTAAGAAAAGACCCCAATCTAGACTCAAAGAGCTAAACAAACCCCAAACAAGATTGATAAAAGAAATCCATATCCACATAATTAAACTTCGTAAAATGAAAGCAGATAAAGATTTCTTTTAAAGCTGCAATGTTTAGTTTAGTCTGATGGTTGACTCAACAGCAACAAGGGAAGTTTGAAGAGAGTAGAAAACTATATCCAATGAAAGATAATGAAGGCCAAATTAGAATTTTACATTCAGCAAAAATATTTTGCAGATTGAGAGCAAAATATATTTTCAAAGAAATCATGAGCAAGTGTGCCACCAGTGGACTCTCACAAAATGAAATTCTAAAGCATTTCAGGCGGGAAGAAATTTAGCCCAGATGGTAAGCCTGAGATACAAAAATAAAGAGCAAAGAAGGTGAAATATGTGTATGGGTAAATACAAAATAAGAGTCTTGCAGAATTAAAAGACATTTATGTAAATGACAACAGAATTAAAGTACGTAACAGAAATAAAATAAGTGACCACAGTAGCCAAACTGGGAATTAGAGTTGTTCTACTTATTAGAACATAACAACTGTATAATAAATAATTCCCAAAACTTACTAGCATAAACCATCCATGTTCATGGATTCTGTGGGTCAGGAATTTGGCAGGACAGCAAGGATGGCTTGTTTCTGCTCCATCAAGCTTTGGGTTTGGAATCATCTGAACTTGCTTAATCATGTTGGACACCTGATGCTGGCTGTAGGTTGGGGACTTGAGTTTCTCCGTATGGGTTACTTTAGGCTTCCTTGTGACATGGTGTCTGGAATCCAAGGGCGAGCTTTCCAAGAGGGAGTGAGAGAGCCAAGTAGAAGTCACATAGCCTTTTGTGACCTAACCTCAAATGCTGTAGTTACATATGATGCATTATGTTATATTAGTTAGGGCAATCATAAATTCTTGTTCAGGTTCAAAGAGAGTGAAAATAGATGGTCTCTTATGGGGGTTGGAGGAGGCTGCAAGATTCTAGAAGAGCATGTGAGACTGGAAACCGTGTCATGGCCATTTTTGGAAACTAAAATCAGCAAAAGATAAGATATCGATTAAATTTAGTCTGGCTTAATCTGAATGTGCAAACTATAAATACAGGGTAATCATCAAAAGACAAACACCACTGAACTAGAAAAAGAAAAAGGGTATGTATAGCTTAGGAAAAGAGAAACCGTATCATGTATATTAATGAAGAGTTTAACATAAAGAATTTGTTAAACAGGTTTTGGGAGAATTGAAAACATCAGCAAGGGACACGGCTATTACAGGGATGAGGATGACATTATTAGAATCTGGAAGCCTAGAAGAGATACCCTGCAGAGTGCCAGAGAAAAGCTAGAGCCTAAGAACCAACCAGAGATTACTGGAAGAAAAGCCACTGTTGAGGGGATGCTGACAATGTCGGGAAGCAAAAATGGCAAGGGGAAAAGTTTCTTTTCCCTTTCTCCAGCTTTCCAGTCCTCCTCCTAGTGCCACGTATTTAGGGAACCTAAAGGAAGCCAAACGGCAAAAGAGAAATGCAGTTTGCAAAGTTCTAGAATACAAAAGGGTTTCTAGAGTTGAGAGATAATAATAGTAATCGGCCTATGGAATAAAAAACTATAAAAAAATTTTAAAATGCAAGAGAATAGAGAGAAAGAATCATAGAACTGCCTAGACAAAAACAAACACAAACAAAAAAAGAAAATCAAACCAAACCAAACCCCATAAAATAAAATGTCAGAACTAAACCTAAATATATCAGCAATTACAGTAAATGTACATGGCCTAAGTGTTTCAGTTAAAATGCAGAGATTATCAAATTGGGTTAAAAAGAACCCCTAAAATACAAACTCTATGTTTAGAAATGAAGAAACACTGAAAAAAAATCTAAAAAACCTGAGTTGCAGAGGAACTCTTAATGGAAAGAGAATATTTTAACTATTAACCATATATGTGTCAAAACTTGTGGAATATGGCTACAATAGTAAACAGAACATCATATAATTATATTATAGTAATATAGAGATATTTATAATTTTTAATTTTAAATGTGTATATTGAAAGACAGGCTGAAAATCAATGAGGTAAGTATCCAGCTCAAGAAGTTAGAAACAGCACTAGTTAAAGAAAAAGAAAGGAAACCCAAAGAAAATAGGAAAAATATTAATAAGAGCAGGAAACGATGGGGTAGAAAGCAAACACACAAGAGAGAGGATTAACAAAAATAAAATTCTGGATCTTAGAAAAGACTAAACACTGTCCTTATTTGAAGTTTATACAGTATATCCGAATTAATTTGCAAATAATTTATAAGAATCATTAGAATTTAGTATGTTTCCAGATACAGAATACAAATTTTATTTAACACATAATCAAAAGGATAAAAAGTGGGCTACATAATTTGAATTAACATTCTTACTTGAGAATATCTAGAAAAGGTGGGCAAAATGTATTTAAAAAATGCTGGATGGCATTGGAGACCCATGTTAGTGAATGGTCAGACTAACATCTGGAAGAAATTCATAAAAGTGAACCATTCATTTGGATCACTTGGGCCCTAGGAGCTTTTGCAGATTTGTAAGAGTCCACTGAGAGGCTGAGGAGAGTTAAGGGACGAGTAATTGAAAGGTAGAGTCCAGTGCCAGCCAAGAGGTAGTAGCCCTGGTAACCCTAATCTATACTTTGAACCCAACCCTAAAGGGCTGTAGGAGTAAGGGTAAACAGGAAGTAAGAGGAGTAGTAGTCTATAGCTCAACTCTGAGTCACATGGATAACTCCTAAAATCTTGACTCTGGAATTGGTCTTGAGGTACTAGTGGCCAAGTGCCTCTGTGGAGGATGAAAATGCTATGTAGGACATCAAGTTATTTCTAAAAGCAACTTTTCAAATATAATATTGGCATACAATTAAAGATAACCATACACACAAAGATGTAAAATAACGTTTAGCTGAAATAAAAGAAAAATAAAAACAGACCCACAGGAGAAGTCCAGATTTGGGATTAAACACACACTATAAAATAATACTTTTCATGTTCAGGTAGATAAAAGATTGAAAATTTCAGCAAGACAACTGGAAACTGTGAAAGTGACAGAATTTGCATATTTGTAATTATAGAAATTTGAGAACTGAAAATACAATGGGCTAAGAATAACCGTGATATTCTTATAGAACAATAAGTTGGGAGGACTTGTTCTGCCAAATATAAAAAACAATATATCAGCTACACTGATGAAAATACCATACTAGCACAGGGATAGAAAAGAAACAAAACATTCAGAGATATACACATAAATGGATATATGACTTTGGTGGTAATGCAGAAGAGTGGCACTGAAAAAAGGAACATACTTCATAATTCAATAAATGGTGGTGACACACTTCCCAGCATACACAAAATTAATTCCTCATGAACTGAAAACTGAAAATGTGAAAGGCAAAGTTAACGCCTTTAGAAGACAATGTACAGGGGAGTACCTTCATGACCCTGGACAGAGAACAATATTTTAAGCAACTCACAAAATACACTAACCTTAAAACAAAAGACTGATACTTAGTACCCAACCACTGAGAAACTCTTTTTAGCAAAGATCATAAATAGAGGGAGAAGATATTTGGAAACATACAGCTAACTAAAAACAGGACTTTTAAGATCTTCTATAAATCAATGAGGAAAAAGACTAACACAAGTGAAAAATGGGCAAAAGAATTGAAAAGACACTTTGCAAAAAAGAAAGTCAAAGTCGCCAGCACACTTAGAAAAAGGTGCTCAATTTCACTAGTAGTTAGGGAATACAGAGTAAAACTTCAATGTCCTACAACTGCACATCCTCCAGACTGCCAAAATTAAAAAAAATCTGGTAATACCAGTGTCGAGCAAGGTGTGGAAACACAGGCTATCTCTACTGCTAAGGCAACAGTCCGTTACTGCCTAATAAAATTTAAGATGTGAATACCTATGACCAAGTAATTCCATTCCTAGGTATATACCTTAGTTGCACTAGGAAATACATACAATATGTTCATTGAGGAACTGTGATTGCCCCAAACTAAAAACATCTCATAGTCAACAGGATATATAAATAAGTTGTGGTGTATTCATGCAAAGGTAGACTACACAACAATGATGAATAAAGTGTGACTGTAAGCAACAATATGGATGATGCTCATGCTGAACGAAAGCAGCAGCCACAAAAAAAATACAGTCCGATCCCATTTACATCAAGTTCAGAAACCATCAAAAAGTAAACTATATTACTTAAGTACATGGTAGGTAGTTAACACTATAAATAAAAACTAAGAATTATCACAAAAGGTAGGATAGTGGTATTGCCAGAGAGTATGTGTAGGGAAGCTGGCTGATTGAGAAGGGGCTATGAGGGACATTTCTGGTCTGCTGTCAACGTTCTATTGATTTGACAGCTGGATACACAAGCCCTTACTTTAAAATTAATCCTTAGGGGCGCCTGGGTGGCACAGCGGTTAAGCGTCTGCCTTCGGCTCAGGGCGTGATCCCGGCGTTACGGGATCGAGCCCCACATCAGGCTCTTCCACTATGAGCCTGCTTCTTCCTCTCCCACTCCCCCTGCTTGTGTTCCCTCTCTCGCTGGCTGTCTCTATCTCTGTCGAATGAATAAATAAATAAAATCTTAAAAAAAAAAATAAAATAAAATTAATCCTTAAACTGTATATTTATATTCTATATACTCTTTTGTATACATATATTTGAATATATATTCCTCAACTTAAAAAACAAAGCTAAGAAATGGCAAGAGAAAAATGAACACTGAAAATTACCTATTAATTACTTACTCTAATCCCCACGATTTCAACTTCCTGATTTTGGTTTGGATTTGTTGCAAATAAAACAGTTAAATTCATACCTACTGACTGTATACAAAATGATTATTTACTTACAATCACAATGATTTTTTTTGTAATTTTAATTTTTGTTCATTATAATTGAATTATTACGTCAAGAGATTTTTCCTTAAGATCTCAAAAGAACAATTTTCTGTCATTTTACTAATTATAAATTATAAAAGAGTAGACTCTAAACATTGCACTTTTTTATGCCTTCTCATTGGCATCACCAGGGAGTGTTATGTTAGACAAAAAATAAAAACAAAGATATGGATCTATTTCTAAGTTCTAGCTTTCAGACAATTTAGAGGAAATTACTGATGAGTATCAAAAAAGTTTTGAACTCTAAAAAGGGATATACTTTAAGGGTGCCTGGTTGGTTCAGTTGGTACAGCATGTGACTCTTGATCTCAGGGTTGTGAGTTCAAGCCCCACATTGGGTGTGAAGCCTACTAAAAATAAAATAAAAATCTAAAAAAATGGAGTATATTTTAGATATCCCCAACCAACAGTGTGAGATTTACCAGATCTTCTAGGTTTTACACAGTCACCATTTCTCAATTGTTTTCACAGAATTTCCAGGAGCCAAAAGCACTTTGAAGTAATGTTCTTCTACACTCAATGACTGTTACATCTCCATGATTGCCAACTTGAAAATCAGAAAACACCAAAGAAACATTACTCACAAAATGAACAGCAAAACTGGAATCTCTGGAGTCAACCATGGAACAGGATTTACAAAGATACTGTCAAATTTCTTAATTTATTTTTAATAAGTAAAAAAATCACTCAGTGGTACCATACAAAATCAAATAATTTTCGCACCTGGTATTTTAATCACCAAAAGTGATCTCATGGTACAGAAATAAAACAGATAATGAAAAAAAATTGTCATTAATTTCACACCCTGGCTTTCCAGCTTAGCAGAACTACATAGAGATTAATGGCAATAACCACTACCTACAGGGGAAAAAAAAGCAATGATAAAATTGGTTTCAGGTTTAATCACAAAATGAACTTAATCCTTGTTGGTTTTGTTTATGTCTATTAAAGCACTGATCACTATAAATAAGAACTGATAGCATGTTTCCAAATTTACTTCTAAAAAGATGTGGGGATTTAGATAAAATATAAGCAGCTATTAGATCATAGTTGAGGATTACTGAATGGCTACTTGGAAAACATCAGTTACTATCATACAAAGCAAAATGAAAATGGGGAAAAGGCTTCTCACAGAAAAGTCCTTTTATTATTGCTAGCCTCAAGAGTTCTAAGCCATAGAGCTCTGAAGTTCCTGAATTCAATTTTAAGGAATTTTAAACATTATACTTGAACAAAAATTACTTATTTCAAGGGTATCCATCTCTTTTAAATTCACCCTGTCCACCTATCTTTGTCTCCAATGCAGAGTATCCTTTTATTCATTCAAATTCACCTTCTACTCCCAAATATATTTTCCCAATTGGACGATACTTTTACAAAAGAATGAAACAATACAGCTGGTTGACAAAGTAATTTCAACTATTTATAAATGAAATAAAAGGAAACTTAAGTAGAGAGTATAAAAAGATATCAAATAGGAGTAATACTGATGTAAATCTAGTCTTGAGTTTATCAAAGTACCCATTAACCGCCTGAACAGATCAGACTAAAAGCAGCTAGAGGGAAGTGACTTCCTATGGTTACAAAATGCCAACTGCTTTAGAATGCATGATAGCCTTAGAAATAAAAGAAATACTTGCTGTTTTAACCAAGTTTACAGTGTTGAGTACATTTTACATCATTTTAATGAAAGCATTTATATGAATTTTCTGTAGTATCTCCAATCAGAAAACAGAAAGTTTCTATCAGTAAAGACCTAAAAAAATAAATTTTTATCTTTGTCAATTCCCTTTCTGGGAATGCAGAATAAAATAGCATGTTTCCCTTTAAAATAAAATGTCTTTTTTCTGTCCATTAGGTTGCTGGAAGAAAAAAAATCAAGACTCAACTAGTAATGATTTTTTTTAATTTCTAGTTTTCATCTACTTCTAAGGACACTCCCTTTACAAAACCTTTTAGTCTTATATACTATGACAATCAGGTTTAGAGTTCCAAATAAATAAAATAGCCACATTAGAAGGCATATTGAAGAATCAAATGCTTAGCCATATTTACCTGTTCACATTCATGGATCCTCTAAGAGGTTGTCAGAGTTCATATAATACTGTTAACACTTAATACATTAAGTTAACGTGTCATCTGACCTACTGCTCATGGGTTACAACACTGATGCTATCAACAGAGATCCTGATTTTTGGGAGATAGTGATATTAACAAACTCCGCTTAAATTAGCAGGACAGTAAACTGTAACCGTACAATTTAAAATGGCTACTCTTCATTCACCGCTACCATCTCTCCTCTTCCCACTGGTGTTAAACTCAAAAGCCTAATTATAAGAGGTGCAGGGTGCCAAACACTATTTTTATAGAAATTGGGTCTCAAATAGTGAACAGCAACAAAAAATTCACCAAGTAAGATTAAACTTTTTGGATAGTTGCATTTGTTACTTTCAATTTCTTGATCTTTTATCTCTTCTGGTGATGGATACAATTTTTTTTTCTTCTTTTCATCCAGAGAGGCTAATACACAATTTTTTTGTAAGCATTATAAAACATCAGTCCAGTTCAAAATTGCTTGTGATCATATCCACATATAAAGCACTAGACAAGTCTAGATTATATTCCAAAACGCTTTAAAATTCTTCACTGTAGTTTTCTACTGATGTTTCCCTTAAATTAAGGCTTCATCAAAGAGAAATCCATAGTATTATGAATTGATTTTTTTTCATTCCTGAATTAAGTGCAATCTTTACAACATCAAGTAGTACTGGAGTAAATTTAAGACAACTTCTGTTAATCAGTGTCATGACTAAAATAGTATCTTACTGGAGGTCCAGGCAAATCTTCATCTCCATCAGTGTCTGGAGCAAATGACACAGTAAGATCCACATATTTCTTTTCAGTAGAAGGTTTCACAAGTTTATGCATTCTAAGAAAGATAATCAAAGACAAATAATTTGGTAAATTCTGTAAAATGAGATTTGCTGTTTAATGTTGCCCAGAGAATGTGAACCTGTGTGCCTAGACTTTACATTTATTTTTATTATTTTTATTTTTTTTTAAAGATTCTATTTATTTATTTGACAGAGAGACAGCCAGTGAGAGAGGGAACACAAGCAGGGGGAGTGGGAGAGGAAGAAGCAGGCTCATAGCAGAGGAGCCTGATGTGGGGCTTGATCCCATAATGCCGAGATCACGCCCTGAGCCTAAGGCAGATGTTTAACCTCTGTGCCACCCAGGCGCCCCTACATTTATTTTTAAATCTAACAATTCACATGCTTTCATATATTATAATTTTTCTTTACTAAAAGCTCTAAACTCAAGACATTCATTAATCTAATAGTGAATCAGTCTGGACTACTGCTAGTAGTAAAGAATATAGACCATTTGTTAAAAGATAATCTCCCCACCCACAAAACCAAAATGTAAGCACTGTTTTTTAAAAATGAATTATCTTCATATTCCCTATAAAGTGTGGATGCATCATAAATTCTTCTCAAGCCATTTCTATGTAAAGAGTAAAAAGCAAATTAGTTTCAAATCTTCAAATGCAAGCTAATCACTGCGAAAGACATTAAGTTTTACCTTTCTGTCATATCCCATGTATATCCTATTCACTAAAAAAACTACTTTGTTGTTGTTGCTATTGTCACGGATACTGTCTCGAATCAAGTTATCATCTATATATCCTTAGATTACTAGATTAGCTTCGAGCCAGCTGTCTTCTATCTCCAATCTACTCTGCTGCCAGAATCCTCTGTAAATCTGATTTTAGTTTCTTGCCTAATAATATTATATATCATATGCCACGTACCTATCTCATGCCAGACTCCGAACTATGTAATCTATTTAAACCTCAATATAGCTCTTTCCATTTTACAAAGAAATTTTGTTCCATTTATAACTTCTCATTCTTTCTACCATTTATTCTTATCATCTCATCCTTAAGTTATTCCAAATGCTGATTTCCCGAACAGATCATGAGTGCTCTTTATTAATTGTATGCTTTTGCATAAACTATTGCTTTTGCCTGATATCCATTTTCAAAAGTAGCTCAAATGAAATCTACCCTAAGAGGAAGGCATGAGTTAGTAATGCCTAAGGTATTCTGTAAAAACCTTTATTATACTAATTATTCAATTACATTTTAATGATTAACATGTCCCTTTCTCATAACAGACTGTGAACTCCTTGAGGGCACAGGCTATTTGATAAAGACGTATAATGGCAAAATAGTAACAGGAGTAAGATTTATGGGCTACCTCTCAGTTGCTATTACACTGCTAATCTTTACTATTATTTTAATGATCAATAGCTACGGGCACAATCATTCCTATTTGTGGATAGAAAACGAAGTTTCAAAAAAGTTCAGTAAGCTACTCAATATGACAAAACAAGTAGCTGGGCATGGATGTGAATCCAGGTCTTTTTGAAGCCAAGCTTGTCTAGCCACTTAATGGGTACTTTGTAAATATCTGGTAAATGAAAAATGTAATAAATGAAAAATATCATTCACAAAGTATATCATGCTGGAGATTCCAAATACTGGCCAACTTATAAAGCACTATTGTGAATTATTTGCAACAAATTTTAAATTCCACTCATCAATATGCTTCAGGACCACACATTCTTTTTTTTTTTTTTTAAAGATTTTATTTATTTATTTGACAGAGAGAGACAGCCAGCGAGAGAGGGAACACAAGCAGGGGGAGTGAGAGAGGAAGAAGCAGGCTCCTAGCGGAGGAGATCCTAGCAGAACGCTGGGATCACGCCCTGAGCTGAAGGCAGACGCTTAACGACTGCGCCACCCAGGCGCCCCAGGACCGCATATTCTACTCTCATCTAGGTAGTATACAGGAAATACTATTATTAATATATTGAAGAGATACTAAGGGATCCTAATGACAAAGTAATATAAGGCAAATTAATGCATTATATGTAATAGCAATTTTGTTTTTTTAAAGTAGAGATCATTAAGCCTGGATTATAGTAATTAAAAGTGATTAATCTCATTAATTGATAATCATAGTTAAAACCTGCAAATGTCAGGGGCGCCTGGGTGGCTCAGTTGGTTAAGCGTCTGCCTTTGGCTTGGGTCATGATCCCAGGGTCCTGGGATCAAGCCCGGCATCAGGCTCCCTGCTCAGCGGGTAGCCTGCTTCTCCCTCTGTGTGCACTCTCTCATCTCTCTCTCTCTAATAAATATACACAAAAAACAAAACAAACAAGCAAAAAAACCCCCCCAAAACCCTTGCATATGTTAAAGTACCTATCATGCAGAAATTCATACAACAAATATTTTTATGCTAACTTTTATTTAATACAAGTTAACATATGTCATTTGACCTGCTGCTCATGGGTTACATCACTGATGCTATCAACAAAGATCCTGATTTTTGGGAGATGGTGCTATTAATAAACTGGTTAAATTAGCAGCGGTAAATCTATTTGATTTCCCAGTATGCATCCACCTTATGTTTTAGTTCTTGTGACTCTTCTGATGTAAGGTTTAATACTTACGTTAACTTCAATCTTTTTGCATGACCAGGCATTACAGGAACATAAAGCATCTTGACTCCCTGTACCACCATTGTTGGCTCAATTCCGTACTTCTCCTAAAAGTAAATACCCAAAAGAGAAACAATCAGAGCTATGTCCAGATATAAAGGGCTGGGTGACAATGTTTTACAACCAATAAAAAGACAGCAAATTTCTCCTAAATATTATTTATGAAAACCTCCAACTAATGAAGTAAATAAATGTCTCACTTTGACTGCATTTATGAAATCCAAGAGGGTGAAGTCTTCTTTTCCATGTATAGTCCATCTGTCCCAAATTGTAAATGATATTCCATTTCTGTTGTAGAAAAATATTCAAAACATTTTAATATTTTTCCCTTTAGTAATAATAAAAAGCCCCATAAGTCCATTATTTGTGATTTAGCTACATAATAACACAGAGGAAAAAGAAAAATACAACTTATTTCTCCATTACACCATACAAGGTAACCACTTTTACCAGTACACCTTGTTGATCGTTCCAGTGTCTCATAATAAATCTGTGCGCCTTAACAAGAGAGTTCTCTAACGGCTGCATGGGTTTCACTGTGTGGATGTTCTAGTTCCCTATTACTGCACAGTTGGGTTGTTGCAATCTTTGGCTATGATAAACAGTGAATATCTTGATAAATATTTCATTTGAGATGAGTGCAAATGTGTCTGAAAATCTGAAATATTGCACTGATTTCCATTATGGATTATACTATTCTATATTCCTATCAGTAGTGATGTATGAGGAGAATGTTTTCTCACTCTTGCCAAAACAGGGATTTTCAAGTTTTGGATATTGCCATTTTGAAAGTGAAAAATGGAGGTCCAGGAGAACTGTTTTGCTCTGTCACATAATTTTTGGAACCAGATTCTAAATCGCATGATACATCAGTCAGACGTTATAGTGCCTTAACTCATCTGAATTAGGAAAACAGATGAAATCATAAGAAAGTACAATGCTAAATAATGTGGCAGATTAAATATTATGAGAGTTCTATGGCTAGTTTAGTCATAAATGCTTTGCCTAAAGCAAAAGAATAAAATTGGACCACTATCTTACACCATACAAAAATTAACTCAAGGGGTTCCTGACTAGCTCAGTCGGTACAGCATGTGACTCCTGATCTCGGGGTTGTAAGTCTGAGCCCCATATTGGGTGTAGAGATTACTTAAAAATAAAATAAAAAAAAATAATTAACTCAAAATGGATTAAAGACCTGCATATAAGACCCGAAACCATAAAGCTCCTATAAGAAAACACAGGTGGTAATAAAGCTTTCTCTTTTTTTTAAAAGATTTTATTTATTTATGCGACAGAGAGACAGCCAGCGAGAGAGGGAACACAGCAGGGGAGTGGGAGAGGAAGAAGCAGGCTCCCAGCGGAGGAGCCCGATGTGGGACTCGATCCCGGAACGACGGGATCACGCCCTGAGCCGAAGGCAGACGCTTAACGACTGTGTTACGCAAGCGCCCCCAATAAAGCTTTCATGACATCAGGCTTGGTGATGGTTTTTTACATTTGGTACCAAAAGCAAAAGTAGACGAATGGGACTATATCAAACTAAAAAGCTTCTGCATAGCAAAGAAAACCATCAACAAAATGAAAAGGTAGACAACGGGGTGCTCAGCTGGTTAAGCATCTGCCTTCGGCTAGGGTCATGGTCCCAGGGTCCTGGGACTGAGCCCCACATTAGGCTCCCTGCTCAGTAGGGAGCCTGCTTTTCCCTCTCCCTCTGCCGTTCCTCCTGCTTGTGCTGTCAAATAAATAAATAAAATCTTTAAAAAAAAAAGGCAGACAAAATGAACAGTGGTTAATTGCACAAACTAATAATCTTACATAAAAGAAATCTAGAAGTAGGCAAATCAGGGATGTTCCATTTGTTTCATAAAGTTGCTAGTGATCCAGGCTTCTTGCACTCACTATTGGGAGGCAGTTTTTCATGACATTTCTACATGTCTTATGACAGCTTTTATCTAGAAGTATCTTTTCAGGGCGCCTGGGTGGCTCAGTCAGTTAAGCATCTGCCTTCAGCTCAGGTCATGATCCCAGAGTCCTGGAATTGAGTCCCATGTCAGGCTCCTGGCTCAGCGGGAAGTCTGTGTCTCTGCCCCTCCCCTGGCTCATGCTGTCTCTTTCTCTCTCTCTGTCTCTTCAATAAATAAATGAAATCTTAAAACAAAACAAAACAAAACAAAACAAAAAGAAAAACAGAAAAACAAAAAGTAGAAATATCTTTTCAAGGATTTTTTTTTCGGAATAAACAGCTTGTCTCCCTTCAGGTCAGAGGGCAGTTCTGATTCCTGGACAAGGTAATAAAGATAATGCCACTCCGCTGGGCAACAACTGGTCAGATTTGTCAGTAGTCTTTGTATAAAATCGGGGCGTTCTTAAGCTCAGTATTCCTTAGCTGTGACACAGATCTGTTGCATGTGCACTATCAACTTGGATCCTCTGCACTATCCGCATGGGACTTAAAGGGCAAGAGAAAACAGTGTAAACATGAAGCTCATGTTACCAGCTATGACAGAAGTAATAAACTGTCTGAATTAAAAAAAGAAAAGAGAAGAAAAGAAAAAAGAAAAGGCAACCTACTGAATGGAAATAGATATTTGCAAATCATGTATCTGATAAGGGGTGACTATCCAAAATATATAAAGAACTTGAAGATACACAGATGGCCAACAGGTACATGAAAAGGTGCTCAACATCACTAAACATCAGGAAAATGCAAATCAAAACCATCATGAGGTATCACCTCACACCTGCTAGAATGGCTAGTATTAAAAACAAGAAATAACAAGTGTTGGAAATAGTATGGAGGTTCCTTAAAATATTAAAAACAGAATTACCATATGATCCAGCAATTCCACTCCTGGGTATTTATCCAAAGAAAATGAAAGCAATAACTCCAAAATATATCAGCACCCCCATGTTCATTGAAGCATTATTTATAATAGCTAAGGTATTGATACAGAAACAACATGGATAAAGAAAACGTCTCTCTCTCTCTCTCACACACACACACACACAAACTATAATTCATTCATAAAAAGAAATCTTGGTATTTGGAATAATATTAGCATTATGCTAAGTGAAATAAGTTAGACAGAGAAAGACAAATAAATACCTGTATGATCTCACTTTTATGTGGAATCTTAAAAAACAAACCCTGACATTGAGCTCACAGATACAGACAACAGATTGGTAGTTGCCAAAGGTGGGGCTGGGGCATGAGCAAAATGGGTGAAAACAGTCAAACGGTTCCAGTTTATAAAATTAATCATGGGTATGTAATGTGCAGCATGGTGACTATAGTTAATAATACTATACTGTATAGTTGAAAGTTGCTAAGAGAACAGATCTTAAAAGATCTTATTACAAGGAAAAAAAGAGGCTATGGTGATGATGTTGACCGGGATTACTGTTGTGATCATGTCTTAATAACATACAGGTGTTGAGTCACTGTGTTGCACACCTGAAACTAATCTAACACATGTCAATTATTTCTGAAAGAAAGAAAGAAAGAAAGAGAAAAAGAAAAAGAAAGAAATGCTTCATGAAGATGGGATTTTGACCTAGTCTTGAAGTGATGGCAAGGATCACTATCTATGTATCTATGAAAATATATATAGATATATATATATCACTCATATTCATTCACTCATATCACATATCACTTGTATATACATGAGGAAAGGAGAGGTGAAACTACAATTTTCTCCTTTTAGAAGGTAAACATTTTATTTCATTATGCGAGAGAAATAGACCTTCATGCATACCTGATTTCCGTTCTTTTTACTTCAGATGTCTCTGTAAACACTATAATTGGAATGGCTAAGTTAAGGAAACAATTTTTGTAAGCCTCAAATGGATAGCCACCAGCTACCTTGATCATCTCCAACGCAACCTAGATAAAAAGAAGGTGATCTGAGTATAAAGAGCCCAAACCTATTCATGACTTTAAATGCATCTACTTAATTTTCCTAAATTCTTCTCAAGCATTTCTCTGTAAAGAGTAAAAGCAGTTACTAGGTTGAAATAGTAGGAATTTCTTATAAATCTGTCCACTTTTAGCATATCTTATACTTTCAAACTTTTCACCTGTTCTATATGCGGTGAGCAAAGTTATTAAAAAAATTATTTGGGTCATGTCATCTTCCTATTTTGGAAGATAGCATAACTCAAGAAATACAATAGTCTAAAACAATTTAATATACGGGCAGATAATTACACAGCTTCTAAGTATAACACTATAGTACAGCAAAGCAACCAGGGCCAGCCTAAAGATTCTGAATCATTAAGGAAAGATTAAATTGTAAGAAATCTGCATCACTAACAGGAATTACATTTTTTAAGGCAAAGAACTAAAATCCAATACAATCAAAGAGCAACCATTAGAGCAATTCGTCTTATTCAAGAAAAATACAGTACCTGCTTTATATGGAGGATACAAGAATGATTAAGAGGATTTACTGCTTATAAGAAAAATTATACTGTCTTGACACAGGTTAATTTTATGTTAAAATGTCTTTATGTCTGTAAAGCTTCAAAATGTGGACTACCTTATTTTCAGAAATATTGAACTTTAAAATGTAAGATCAATATGGATCCCTCCCTCTCTAAGATCTCTGAGTGACTGGCTGGGGTGGTACAATGGGGAAAACAGGTTAAGAGACAATGAAAAGATATATTTCCATTCAAAGAATAATAAACTCACCAAGCCAGAAACCGCAGCAGTGGATGTTGCTATAGCAGGTATAATTTTACCAGCTATGCGCTTTGTTTTGAAACGGTCAGCTGGTTCAATGCTATACATTTTTGCACGAAGGTTTGATGCAGCTGTAATGAAGTCTATGTGTCCGTTACGATCATCATCTTTTTCAAATGAAAGCACTGCCATCTGAAGATCACCTGATCACAACCAAAAAAATAAAGTTTTGTAGTAATTTGTAAAGGTTTTATTAGGTAAAAAGCAATCTGGATTCACTATTCTTAAATATTCCTTTATGTTTTAAATGACTGAAATACAATAGAAAAATCCAGGAAAATGAAGTTATTGAAGGATACGAAAATGATGGCTTTGGTATCACTGAATCAGAGAAGTTTCTATACCAAAAATAATCTAAAACATGGAAAATAAGAAAGCTATGTACCTCATCTGATAGTAAGCTGTTTATGAATAAAACTGTTAACACTGGGTAGTGTTCTAAAGTTGATTCCATAAATACTACTGTGAAACATTTTGCCTCTGATAACTAAGTACAGAGTAAGTTAATCTAATAAAAATATGTATCAGTTTGGAATATTTCTAGATTACTGTTTCTCAAAAACCATTCTGTAGATAGGTGTAGTTTTATCTGTTATGAAATGAGAAAGAAATGGAATTTTTTCTAGAATTGTAATGATTAAATTAACATATTTATATTTTATTTACAAAATAAATAGTTGGCTAACCTAGGTTCTTTTTTCCAGAATTTTAGTGGTTTGTGCATAAATATCCTGAAAGTCTGGAAACTGCTGATTTATGTAATAAAAGATGGTGAGCAGGTCTAAAAAATAAGCAAATGGCTCTGATTTTAAAGAATACAAGTTCGGTTTCCTTATGTTTAAAACCATTTAACAAGGATGTATACAGGTCAAGTTGTATTCCCCTTGTATAACTATGGAGACTAATAAGCCAGAAAGAAATCTGTCAATGGTTTTTTATCCTAGAGTGACTTCACTGGGTCTAAGTGTTAGTCTATATAGGAACTCCATTTTTTTTTTTTTTTAAAGATTTTATTTATTTATTCGACAGAGATAGAGACAGCCAGTGAGAGAGGGAACACAAGTAGGGGGAGTGGGAGAGGAAGAAGCAGGCTCATAGTGGAAGAACCTGATGTGGGGCTCGATCCCGTAACGCCGGGATCACGCCCTGAGCCGAAGGCAGATGCTTAACTGCTGTGCCACCCAGGCGCCCCGGAACTCCATTTTTTTTTAAAGTATTTTTTTTTTTTTTAAAGATTTTATTTATTGGACAGAAACACAGCGACATAGAACACCAGCAGGGGGAGTGGGAGAGGGAGAAGCAGGCTTCCCGTGGAGCAGGGAGTCCGATGCAGGGCTTGATCCCAGGATCCTGGGATCATGACCTGAGCCGAAGGCAGACGCTTAACAACTGAGCCACCCAGGTGCCCCAGGAACTCCATTTTTTTTGCTCATTATGTTGGCCATGAGTTAAAAAGGATTCTACACAGTAGAATCTTAAGGACTAAACCAATCAGAACGACAATAAAGCAGACTTACATTTCAGCAACAGATGGTAGAGCAAGGGTTAAAAAAATAATTTAGTCACAGTTAAAGATGAACAGTGACTTTCATATGATCATGAAATCAACTAACATCATTATTATTATAGTTATTATTTAGTCCCATAAGCTTTTGGGTATAGAGTTTATTGAAAATAAAAATTCCCTCCAGTTCAAAGCATTTTTATAAAGATTTCCCCTTACTTGTGGTAGCTTTATTAGATGAAATAGCCTTTTCTAGTTGGAAAACAGCATTCCTCTCATCTTCACTGCTAATAGGAACATGGTCTGGTTTCCTTGCAGTTTCATCTGTTTGAACAACCTTTAAATACATGGACATATATTCCTTAATGTTATCATATCCTGTACCTAAGTTTGATTACCATATACGTTTTACCAAATAAGTCACACAGATACTCCCTCTATCTAGTTTAATCACATTATTTTTTATATATGTTTTTAAATCACTGAAATATACCAAAAATCCAGGAAAGTGAAGTTATTGAAAGATAGGAAAATGATGGCTTTGATATCACTAAATCAGGGTATGGAGCCTAATACAGGGCTCGAACTCACAATCGTGAGATCAAGACCTGAGCCCAGATTAAAAGTCAGATACTTGTGACTCATGAGTCACCAGGTGTCCCTAGTTTAATCACATTATTAATCATTATGGTCCAATGTATTTTACACCTTCCATTGTTAAGTAATATGTTATTTATGTATTTGTTTTATTATCTATCTCCTCACACTGATATGTAAACTCTTAGAACAGGGATCTTTATCTTTTTTTTTTTTTTTTTAAGATTTTTATTTATTCAACAGAGAGAGACAGCCAGCCAGAGAGGGAACACAAGCAGGGGGAGTGGGAGAGGAAGAAGAAGGCTCCCAGCGGAACAGCCTGATGTGGGGCTCGATCCCAGAACGCTGGGATCCCGCCCTGAACCGAAGGCAGACGCTTAACGACTGCGCCACCCAGGCGCCCCATGGGATCTTTATCTTGTTCACTGAGAGAACTTCAATATATTTAAAACAAATTTGCTTGTGTTAAAATATTCACTGAATAGTTTATAAGAACTGTGTTCATATAGATCTCTTTTAAAATTCCACAGCAGAATGAAGTTAGTATTAATAGTCTACAATTCTGACAAATCTACCTCAAACCAAATTGCATAGCTCTAACTACTGCAGAGCTATTTTCTGTCTCCAAAGAAATCCATAAAATACATAATGGGGCATCCTTTAAATATTTATTGATTGCTGACAAGAAGCTGTTTCCTAACGAATATGTCTTCCTTCATATAGATGCATGCTTAGAGCAGAACATCTAAATAATTTATCTTTAAGAAATTACTCATTAGACATTCTGCAAGGGCAGTAAAGTTAATATTTTCAAACCAAAAAAATATCTATATCATCACAAATTAAAAATACTATTTCTTTGTATAGTACACATTCAACTTGTGTTTTTACAGATTAAGTGTTCTTATAAGTATTTAAGAAATAGTAAAGAGTCAAGGAAGCAGAAACTTTTATTTGCCAGAATGTCTAGTTGATATTTTTGGCATCTGTTAACTGTAAGTGCTAGACTCTGAAGTTTCAGTGTGAGTTGCTTCAGGGAGTTGTGAAAAGCTCAAAATTCATGTTAAAACTAAAACTGCAGCTAAATTGCTCAGGATAATTTATTACCCCAAAACTTTGATAGAGAAAGAAGCAATTCACACCTTAAAACATTGAAGAGCAATAAAGAGTAGTAAGGATATTCATACATGTTTCTTTGGCCTCTGTCTAGCAGTTCTGTCTACTAGGAACATGTGCTGGGAACCTTCTCTTTAAAAAAATTATTTGAATAGAGTTGATACACAATATTACATTACTTTCAGGTGTACAACACAGTGATTCAATTTCTCCATAAGTCATGCTGTGCTCACTGTAAGTGTAACTACCATCTACCACCAAACAATGCTATTACAGTATCATTGACTATATTCCCTATGCTGTGCCTTTTATTTCCTTGACCTACTCATTCCATAACTGGAAACTCCTTTATATAGGAATTCTGTTTACCTTTCTGTTCTTTTACTCTTGATAAGCTACAAGTCATGAACATTTCATTCAGCACACCCATTTACTTGTACAATATCAAACAGTTACAAATTTTCCTTTTTCCTGAAAGTGCAGAGTGGAAGACTGCACATACCACTTCCTGCTTGAATTTTATAGGGAGGCAATCACTATTCCATATTTTTCAATACAGCTAGAGGGTAAGGGGAACAAAAGACTGTTTTGTAGATGATTTTTAGAGTGTATAAAAAGGTATATAATGAGCATGTGAAAAATAAAAATACTTAGTATTTTCAAACTTTCCTATTTACCCTACCTAAATTTCATGTTGCATCTTTATTAATACTCCTTATCTCTTTTTCCTTCCAACATATTTGCCCAGCAAAATCCCAACCCTAGTTATATCCAATTTTCCAGCTATTTTCCAGCAGCACCCCGGCATTTTAAATGCCTTTTTTCCCCAGACACATTTAGTATAAATACATTAAGTGGATTAACAGTAAGTGGACTCTCAGTGCTGTCTCAAAATTCTACCTCATCTTCTAGTAAGTAACTTTCCCATTCCTCTGAGCAATTATTTCACACCTTTTTTCCTCTGTTCAAACTTCCTTTAACTTCTCCTCCTCCTCATCCTGGAGCGATTAAGCATGCTTCTTATTTCAACTAAGAAAATAACAAGCTTTTTTCTCTTACACTCCAATTCTAATCCCTTTCAAATCCTGTCAGGACTATTACAACATATACAAGAATCCAATCCCTTATCACAAATTACCTGTTACCTACTACTTCATTCAAAACACCATCATCGTTTGCCTATAACCTCCTAAGAGCTTTTCATGATTCCTCTCTCATGTCCCGTATAATCATTCTTAACACAACAGCCAGAGTCATCCTTTTAAATATAAGCCAGACTGTGTCCTCTGCTTAAAATCATTCACTGGATTATCTCATAATAAAACATTAAGTACTTATCATAACCCCAAATATCTCTCCTATCTCACTGTCTACCACTCTTCTTGCATATTCTCCTTCAGAAAAATCCTGGCCTTCAATGTCTTTCAAGGCCTTTCTCTGAACTTGTTATTGTTTGTGTTTAACCACATAATAGCATGGTTCACTCTATCACTTCCTTCAGCCTTCTGCTCAATTGGTACTATATCAGAGAGGCTTTCCCCTTTAGCCCACATAAAAATTACAACAGCTCCATCACCTTTTATTTCTTTTCCTTGTTTTATTTCTAGTTCTTAGCACTATGCCCATATTGCAGTATTATATAACAGCATTTTTTTTTAATAGTCCACTTCTGGCCCAATAGAATATAACTTCCATAAGAACAAGACTTTTGTTGAGTTCACTGTGGGATTCTCCCGGTTTAGAATGGGACTTGATAAAAGTAAAAGTTCAATAACTACTTGCTGTGAATAAATTTCTAAACATACCTTGTTAGAAGGTTTGAATTCTTGAATCTTTACTTCAGAAAGAATATTCAAGAGGGCATCTGCTGATAAGTCCTGTTTTTTTAAAGAGTAATTTTATGAACAAACATCTTTTAAATTCTGAATTCTAAAGCTAAAAAATCCTAAAAAGGTCCTTTATCATACTAAACTATTTGAATCATTTATCATCGGACCATTTAGACCACATCGACTTGTGACATTTACCCTTATTCTATAAAATGCCATTCAAAAAGGGTGGGAGGCAGGGGTGGTGTGTACGAAAAATTACTTATTAGTCAACAAACTTGAAATCTTAGTTCTTCCCATAAATTTTTAAAAAGGTAGTTTTAGGGCTAGTTGTATCAGACTGAGTGCTCTGGGATTAGGGACTATCTTGTCATTGTTTTATAAAGTTCCCTGCACAAAGTTATACTCAATAAATACTGACTCCATAAATAAAATACATAAATAAATGGAATTCATATCTTTGGAAGCAGGAAAATATTTAAATGGTTCAAGATGAACTTAGACGAATTCAAGGCTATCAGATCTATATTCATTATTAAGAAGCTGCTTAGGATAAACCGAGACATACTGTTTTTGAGGTCACCTATATTCTTATCACAAAATTGTCACTCTTCTTACAAAGAATACCAGACTGAATGGCAGTATTTTAACCAGTCATTTATGGTATATTTTATCATTAACTCCAAAAAGGATTAATTTACATAGGCATTTTTATCTGGGTCCAAAAGAGCCAGTGTTAATTATGACTCTGGTTCCTATTTCCCCATTCAGCCTACCTAAAAGTATAGCAATTTATTTGGCTCTATTTTGTATCTGTGAGGAAAAAAAATCACGAATGCAGATCTGCCTCTCAATTAAACTGTATGAGACCCTTTATATGTTAGTCGATAAAGATGATGTCTGAGGGAATAGGTAGGATAAGGGTTAAGAAATGTCAATATGGGAAAGCATTTTAAATTTCCTGAAATTTGAAGATATAAGTTGTTATCACAAAATAAATCAAATGTTAACAAAGAGAATCTCTAAGGAATATTTAAAAATTGCTATGAAATCGTTCACTTTGGGTTTTCAGAATAATTATGATAATTGAAGCTAAAAGGTTAAAAATGTTTTAAAAATAAAAACAAGCCTTACAAACACTTGTTTCATTCCTTTAGAAAGAAAAAATCTGACTTTCCTCTACTTAGTAATGCTGCTACAAGATTTTAGCTTCTGCTATGTTAGAGTGGACAATACAACAAAACAAAGTTTACATCAAAGAACGATTCTTGTAACATAACATATTTTGATCACGCAATTAGCTGGTAGGTCACCGAATTTTTTCCTGGTTTTGTATCACTTCCTAGAGCTTGAAGGTTATCTTACCTCTTCTGTAAATGGAATGCAATAGACTGCAGCATATAGTTTTGCAGCATTTAGAAGAAAACTGAAGTGCCTTTTGAAATTAAAAAATAAGGCAAAGTGTCAATGCACAGTTTCAAAGATGTTTAATTCAGTTTCAAAGATGTTTAATTCATCAAAAACCATAGCCTTTGAAATGTTTAGAAAAATAATCACAAAACTTTGTTATAGGAATATTTAAAAGTTAGGCAATGAAGTTCTGGTTTAGACCAAAGAAATTACAGAAGCTATAAGAAACATTAGATGTTTATCCTTCTTAGTACAAATATTTAGGAAATGATCATGACTACTTTGGGGAGAGGAGTGGTGAAAGTAGAAAAATTAAACTAGTGAAAGATTTGTTTTAATTCATAAAAAAATTAGAAATTTGGTTTTAAAGAACATACGGTAGGTTCAAATTAAGCAAATGAAGTTTGTTTAAAAACACAAATAAGGTAAATTTTATAAGAGAAGCAGTCAGGATAAGGTGACTGGAAGCCTAACATAAGCATCACATGAGAAAACTAAATGGGAGCTATTTGTTGAAAGGAAGGTTAACAAACTAAGTGTTTAATTGGAATACATACATATAAGTATAGGGGTGTGTGTGTGCATAAATGTCTATATAAACATTAAATACTTTGAAAATTAATTTGAGATAATTTAGGGAGATATTCAGTAGTAATCACCCCCCCTCCCCCAAACTAAAGTTTCTTAAATACTGGCTTCATTTAATAGGAAAACATTTGTTGTCGTTTTATGGTTTTTGCTTATGGATAAATTCAAAGAGGTTAACACTTGGTTTCACTTCAGATAAAAATAATGAAGTTATTTTACCATTTGAACAAATAGATTCATGTATGTGTGGGGAGAAGGACTGTGGCTGGCTTTGTTGGCCAGACCTAATACGCTAACTCTTAGGATAACAGGGATGCAAATACATTTCCAGAGCCTGAGGTTTTCACCCTGCAATGTAAACTGATAGTTAAGAAATTTACAATAGAGGCGGCATATAAAACTGCATAAAAATACTTACAAAGGTTCATTTAAATCAAATTTTAATGGAGAAGGCGGCCTCTTTGGTGATTGCCAAAACAAACCTAACAAAAGATACAGATATTATTTTCATTATAGGGACCTAGTAATAAATTATATTAAATGTTCTTCTCAACACTTGGTCACACTTACTGCCATCTTTTAATCGTGTGTCTAGAGGAAAACAGTGAAGAAGTTGAAGAGCCTAAAGAAAAAAAATCAATTAAAAAAATCACTACTTAATATTATGAGATTAAAAAAAATCAAAATGCATAAAAAGATACATAGTGAAGCCTCCAGCTACCCCTGTACTCTATCCTTCTCCTGTCATTGCCCTCCCCATGTGGAATAAGCTCTATTGTTATTTTTTATCAACACTTATAGTTTTTTCCTTTTTTTGCATCTACAGCAAACATGAATATACATTATCAGTTTTTACACAAACAGTGGCATATTTTACATATCATTCTGCTTCTTTCAAAGAACTAATTTAAAATAACAAAACCAGTAAAAATATACAGTATTTCATATTTTGAAATGATAAATGATAAATGATGTTTGAGATTTGCTTCAAAACCATCTGGAGAGGGTATATTAGGGAGGGTATATAAATGAAACAAGATTATCTACAAGTTGATAAATGTTAAACCTGGGTGACAGATTCGTGAAAATTAGGTGGGGGTTCATGATACTATTTTTTCCACTTTCTATGGTTGAATTTTTCCATAATAAAAAAGCTTAAAAAAAAAGTACAAAAGGTAAGGATTAAAAAGAGTTCTTAGATTTTGAAACAAGGGGTCATTGATAATTATGGTAAAATTAATTTGAATAGGAGTGGGGAAAGAAGACACATTTATTGGATGAGGAAGCAGCAACAGTAAGTATAAGGCCACTTTTCTAAGCAGCAGAGCCAAGAAAGAAGTGAAAAGCAAGGATAAGTGTAATCAAAATACTTTTTAAAAAAGATGACTTTATATTCTGATAGGTAAGAACCTAAAGAGAGGGAGAGACTCGAGAGTGCAGGACACATCCTAGCAACTGTAAGTAATGGGAGATAAGAATAACAGCTAATATGTAGTGAGTACTCATGGGCTAGGTTCTTATCAAAATGCTTTGCATGTATTCACTTATTTGATCCTCACACTACCCTATGAATTACGCACCACTTTATTATCCCCATTTTACAAATGAGGAAAGAGACGTAAAACAGACATAAGATGTGATTTTTGGGTATTGGTGGGCAAGGCAAAATTCAACAAAATTTCTTATTGAACATATCTATTTTGTCAGCTTCTTGCTTTATTCTGAACAACAAACTTCTTTTAGACTACTGGTGAAATGTATTCCTTATACTCCAAAGGGAACCCCTATCTGAAACCGAATTTTGCATATAGAAAGACAAGGATCAAGTAAATGTATGACTGACAAACCAATGGGTGGGGTTTAAGTGCATTTTATTTTTTAAGATTTTATTTATTTGACAGAGAGAGACAGCCAGCGAGAGAGGGAACACAAGCAGGGGGAGTGGGAGAGGAAGAAGCAGGCTCCTAGCGGAGAAGCCTGATGTGGGGCTCGATCCCAGAACGCCGGGATCACGCTCTGAGACGAAGGCAGACGCTCAACGAATGTGCCACCCAGGCGCCCCTAAGTGCATTCTTTTAACATTCAAAGACAAATAGCTGTGTGCTCTCCATTTGTTTTCACTTAACTTACCACTTACTTCTGAAAAGATTCCCAAAAGAGCAGATGTTTGGTCTAGTGAAATTAATTTGGTAGCAATTAAATGCACCAAGCTCATATCTCTTCTTAATGTTTTATAATGCATACTTACCTTATGGTTAAAATATTTTTCAAACTTTAATCTTGCTAATTCTACACACTGGGACCAATTTCTAGGTCTTCTGCTAAGTAACTTAATAACTTGAAAACAGCCTTCTAAACTGTGTCCAGTTTGTATCTTCTAGAATGAGAGGAAAAAAAAAAAACAAACCAAAATAAATACACTTCCAATTAAACACACAACACCCACCTACCCACCCATATCATTCCCAGGAAGTATTAGCCAAAGTCTGAAGTGCCAGCTCATGTGAACTATGATTTTAATTTTTTCACCATGAGCTCCTTATCCCTGTCTTTTTCTTCTCCCCCTTTCTTTCTTTTTTTTAGAGGGAGAATGGGAAAAGAGAGCACATGAAATTTTAACTGTAGTTTCTTTTCTTTTTTGGAGGTCATTCCAACAAAATTTACTGAGCAACAACTGTGTGCCCAACACTGGGAATATGGTGGTGACCCAGATGGCCATATCACATCCATAATCTTAAAACTAACACTGGAATAAGTACTCTGAAATAAGTGTGATGCTCAGAGACATTCTAATAGAAAATCTTGCTTTCTACACCAAGAAATCAGAAAAGCTCCCAAGAAAGAAACATTTAGGGCTAGTAGGTAGAAGATGGGAGGAAGAGTGTGGAGGCAGAGGGAACGGTGTGTAGTTTCTCATCGGACAAGTTATCCTTATGTCTTGTTGGCTATAAGTTGTTAGTACTACATATGTACTTAATATAAGAAGTGCTCATGAATAATAATTTCTACTAAAAAGTTAGCCTGTTTAGTATAGGAATAAAGAAAAGCATGAAAACATCTTTAAAGTTGTCCTCATCATGAGAGTTTTAAGTCTCAGAGATTACTTTCCACTCATGAAATTTTCACTAGAACTCACCTCAGTTTCTTTCCAAAGAGTTTAGCAAGCTATTTATTATTTTATTATTATGACATCTTTGTTAGGTTGAACCGTATGAATTTCTGTTCTGTAGGTCAACCATGATCAAATATTGGAAATTCTACATAGTTCATACAAACTGAAAAAAGGGGTCATTTGTGACTTGCTAATTTCAAGATTCCTCATACACTTATGTATAATAATGATGCTATAATCTTATAACCTAATCTTTCTTTAAGGAGGTAAAATAAACTATTTATAAGCAATTTGCAAATAAGATTACACTGAGAGAGTGTTGAGATTATATTAAAATGTATTGATTTTTACCTGTAAGACTTCTTCTGCAGATGGATAGGTTTGCCAAAATTTGTTAAACAATGAAGGCTTGTGGGAAAAGGAGCTTTCAAACTATAAAGGAGAAAAAGAAAAATGGTTACAAATAGAAGTCTGTTTAAAAACTGGAAATATCTTGTCTACTTCAAAAAAAAACTTCTTGAAATAAAGATCTTTATTACCTTATCTCTTGCCCACTGTATAGTATGTTCAATAGCAGCTGGAAAGGATTTTAGAGTACAAAATGGTATTTCCTCTTCTGGGGGATCCCGCTAATTTATAAAATATGACAACAGATAGTTAAGAAGAGCAATGGCAATTTTTCATTGATTGAATATGAGTTTTAAGACCATTAAAAAATAAAATGGAATAATATGAATCCAACACTTTTATATCTTCTTTCTCCTAGGCAAATAAGAGGAAAAATGGATTCTTTTGACACTTAACCCATTTGTTAACAGCAATGTAACAAAAACCATGAATTTTATATAACTTATTATTTGTGCACTTATTTGATACCAATGGTACTTATAGCAGGCTCCCATATGTAATTAAATTTTTTCTCCAAGAATCAAGCTGAATTGAAAACTTTACAACATTCCCTACTTTGAAAAGTAATTCAAGAATCCCCAAAGCAGTGCACAGCATACCATGAGTTTCTTTCTCCATGGAGAAAAAGTTTAGAAGCAGGGATCATATGTCCTTGATGCTTAGTATAGTTTCTTACAGAAAGTGTATATTAAATAAACAACAAATAAAAAAGAATGAAATCTTGCCATTGCAATGACATGGATAGAGCTAGAGAGTATGCTAAGTGAAATAAATCATTCAGAGAAAGATAAATACCATATGATTTCACTCATATGTGAAATTTAAGAAATGAAACAAAGGGGAAAAAAAAGATAGACAAACCAAGAAACAGACTCTTAACTATAGAGAACAAACTGATGGCTACCAGAGGGGATGGGGATGGGAGGATGGGTGAAATAGGTGATGGGGATTAAGCAGAGCACTTGGATGAGCACAGGGTGTTGTATGGAAATGTTGTACACCTGAAACTAATATTACACTGTATGTTAACTGGAATTTTAAAAAAACTTAAAAAAACAAATAAAATTTAAAAAATTAAATTAAAAAATTAAAAAAATAAAAAGAACTTTCAAAAAAGAAAGAAAAAAGAAACAGCAAGTGTCTATGTTGTCTCATGTAAAAAAATACCATTAAAAAGACCCATTTTCTATTACAGGGTACATTTGGCTTAGGCTTATTGGTTTAACTAATCTTAAATGACTTACTTTATCTCTTTTTACTTAGAGATTTATATTTCAGTTTGTTCATATGAAATACCGTAAAATATTTTTAAACCAAAGCGGGAAGCCAGAGGAGAATTCTATTTTTCCTGAGTATAAAGTCAGAGGATATAGGAAAAGGCTTGGGAATAATGTGGTAGAATGACAGAATCAAGCATTCTTTATTCTGAAAATCTTGCAATATGCCCTCAGCATATCATGATTTTCTCTAATTTCCTTCAAATTAAACTTATAAAATTTGTCTACTATAATGTTTTTACTAAACTTCTGACTTCATGAGAATAAATGGGAAAACAAATTTTATAAATATTTAAAAATTTTACTAAAGCAAACATAACTATTAAAGTGATAATTACACTTGTAAAAAAATTTCTTTTTTCCATTTTACAATTTGGGTTGGTCTTTTTTAAAATTCTAAAGCCAACAATTATTTCCTACACCAGTATTTTTCAAATTTGGCAGTATATCAAAATCACTTGTAGAGGTTAAAAAAAATTACATCTATATGCCTTATATTTATAGATAGATGGCTTGGTTCCTCCCATGGATCAACTGAGTGAGGTCTTCAGTAAGATTTTGGGTGGGTCAGTTCAAAGGTTGTTAGAAAACCAATTAAGCACCTCTAAGAAATAAACAGTGAACATAAGAATAAGACTGCAAAAAAGGCCTGAAACAAAATTTTGATGATTTAAAAAAATAAGTTCAACTCTCTTTAAAAAAATGCATATGCACATGTGTATGGAAATTACTGACAGATTGATTAACAGACAGATTAGGAAAGCTAAATCAAATGTGCCAACTAATGAAGAGAAAAAAATGAGATATAAAAATTATGAGATATAAAGAAGAGAGACATATATTTCAAAATGTCAGTTCACTTACATGACTATTATAGGATTCAGTTAAATGAGGTACAATAACTTCAGTGTGTCCCTTAGTGCCCATTGTTCCAGAATCTAAGAGGGGTCGTAGATTTGCTAAGCAACGGCTATTTGAAAAGATAAGAGGTAACAAACATTTAAGTGAGCAATAACAATGTAAGCAGAGGACCTCTTACCACCTTCTGTTAATCATTTCACACACTGATCACTTCTTGAAGGTAATATCAAGACACAGATATGTTACCACCAAATAATGCATTTATCATTTCTGTCCCCCTCCTTCCACAAATTTTGTTACTCAACCTAGTGATTTTTGTCTGTTCTGTCTTCTTCTACTACTACTGCTAGATTTTGGGCTTCAACTTTCTTTTACTCTAGGCTAACTCTTAACTTAGGTAGTGCCCTTTCTTGTCTTGCTTTCTACTTCTTCTTTGGTTATTTGCTGACTACAAGTTCTGTCCTACTGTATCTTCTCAATGTTCTCTTTATCTCAAACAATATTAACTTCTTTCTTAATACTTATAATACCTATATTCTACATACTTTAATTTCTTAAAGTTTTTATTCTTCCTTTCTCTGCCTAAGATAACAAACTTTCAACTACACTCTCCACTGGCAAATTTTTCTATTCATAAATCTCCTCTAGAACTCTAACATTAAAAAAGTCATACAAAGATGTTAAGAAAAATTATGTAAGATGTACACGTTATAGTCACTTATTCATCTACTTATTTAACAACTATTTACTGAATGACATATGTTGGGCACTGAGGATACAGTGATAGGAAACTAAATGGTCCCTGAATAAATGATTTAGTGAGGAAACAAATATTAATTAAATAAGTGTATCAATAAAAATAAGCACTGTAATGGAAAAAAAAAGAGTGCTTGAAAGATTACCATAGAAGCATCTACAGAATTTAGTGGTTAAAGAAAGTCTGCTTGCATAAAGACATTTAGGATGAAACTCAAAGTTCCGAAGAAAAAGAAAAAAAAAAACAAAATGAAACCAGGTAGATTTGGGGTCAGGATTTTTAGAACAAGATAAGCATAATTTCCTGAGTCTGAAGGACAGTATGTACAAGTTTCTAAGGTGAAAAAGTGTTGTATGCCTTATAAGAACTGAAAGAAGGAATGTGTAGCTGGAATGAGGTGAGCCAGCAAAGACAGGTAAATTTTAAGCTAGAGTGGTAGACAGATGGCAGACACTCTATGAAAAACATTCAGGCCATGTAAAGATTTTTAGTTTTATCCTAGGTACAATGGGAAATCATAAGAAGGATTTGGGCTTGAGAACTACAACAGAAACACAAAGAATGATCAGAAAATTGGGTAACTTTTCAATAAATAGGTGTTGAAAAAAGTGAAAACAAACAAAAAATTTTTATGAACCTGAATTTCAAGAACATACCTGTCTACATATCTCCTGGCTTCCACATTATCTAATGCTGTAATAATTATGTCTTGTTTAGTATAGAACTCATCATTGTAAATAGCCTCAGTGGCCGGACATACTTTGTTCAAGTGTGCATCTATCTTTAATTGAGGATTTATTTTCAGGGTTGCATCAGCAGCAGTATAGCTTTTAGGTTTCTAAACAAATAACAAATAAAAACAGAAGAAATAAATGTTAAATAGAAAAGCTAGACCACGATTGAACTTACACATTTTTTATATGAGAGTAAAGTAATGAGACCAACTTTCATTGTTAGTTTGTGGAAATTAAATTCATTGTAGTCACATTACATTTAATAATCCACGGTAGTCTGAATGATTAACACATTATTAATTGAAATCTAAACAACCTCTATTTTAGCCATGTGCTTTAGAGTTCTTAAAATATCAGTTATTAAAAGTACGTTTTTCCTAGTATTAAGGTTTGAACTTGCTAAGTGCCTAGAAAAAAATAACACATTCAGTAAAATATTAGCAATCCTAACTCTGCAGAAAATGAGCTCTCAGAGGTATGGGAAGTTAACACTTTGGTACTGAAATCTTACAAATATATTACTAGTTCTGGATGGAAATATTTTAAAAACTATTATATATGTTTCAGTTTTATAAGAGTCCCCCCTAACACGTTTTTACTTCTCAGTGCTGTTAAGTACACAAATTGTAAATTTGTCAGAACTCAGAATAAAAATAAACAGGACTTAAAAGTTCTTCTACAAGTAAAATGCACACAGTGAATGAATTGTGTGACATACATTTTGGTTCCCAATAGATGCTGTTAATTTTTTTTGTATTTGGATAAGTGAGGCAATTATGCCACCTGCTTTAGTAGTTTCTTCTGTTGATGACATTCCTTAAGATTATCAATGGGTTGTTGGACGATAAATTGCAAAAACATTTTTAAAGTAAAAGCAAATATGTTTCACTGACTAAAATGCTTCTTTTCTTAAATATTTTGACCTCTATAAAAGAAGACCGAAAACCAGCATTATTTTACAATAAAGAGGATGTTAAATAGTCAAGACCAAAAAGCAAAAAATTCTTAAGTGCTAAACTTCACCTATTTTGTAATAAAGACTCCAAAAAGACAGTGCCAAATGTGTGATCTATTAAAACTTTAAATTAGGAAATCTGACTTCTGCATCCTTAATTTCTAGGATTAAATATGTACATACGCCTTGATTATAAAATGAAAAAATACTTCCAATGATTCACAACTTAGATTTTCTATCCAAAATCAATGCAAAAACCAATTTTTATATTAAAAAATAATTTTATATTTGTCCCAAATGTCATTCCCAATATTTGATAATTTGAGAGAGTCTAATAATATAAAAACACATTAAGCTTGTTCAAGCACTATTTTCTATTTAAAAAAGTAAACTCTCTTTTTTGTATAACACAACAGATGACTTAAATTTGAAACAAAGTAGGAACAAACCTGTATGTGGTGAGGACGAAATAGGAACTGTCTATTCAAGTTGGATTTTTCTATCAAGTCAGGATCTGTAACTGTAACCTGATGTCAAGAATAGAAAAAAGCTGAAATTATGTAAGAAAAAAAAATCTATTTTGCTTTTCTAAGAAAGACTAAAGCAATTCCCAGAAGTTATTCTAAATTATTTTAGCTGGTAGAAGTTATAAGAATACAAATATTCCAATGGTTATCAATACTAATATTTTTACACTATGTTTAACTATAATTAATGTTTAGCATAAGAACATGTCAAACAAAACTGCTGAAACTGATGACAATTCATGTTCAAAACTTTTTTCTAATTGTTCATAACAAAATAAGAGGCTAAAACATCACCACATTTTAGAAACATGTGATGGATTACCCATATAGAGGAGTTAGCTCTTCTTTTTTAACATATTTATTTTCAATGACAACAAATTTGGAAAGAATGTCTGCATGTTTCAATTTGAAAGGAACTCTTGCTAAAACAGAGATCTACAAACTACAGTGTAGGCAGCCTGCCTGTTTTTGTAAATAAATTTTGTTGGAACTCTGTCATGCCATTTGTTTTAAGTACTGTCTATGGCTGTTTTCATGCTGTAATGGCAGAGCTGACTTGTGACAAAGATCCTTGGTTCACAAGCCTAGAATAGCTGCAATTTGGTCCTTTAAGAAAAAGTTTGCAGACATTCTAAGGATGCAAAATGAAAACAAACAGATCCAAGATAATCTGAAAAGTATTCATAATGCATTTGTCACTTACATTAGTATATGTACAAGATCTGACTAGGAGCAGTGTTTCTCCAGTGTGTCTCAATTGTTAGATATTGACTTATATTCACAAAAAACACTTTCTTTTAGCTGGTATTACCCAAATATATCTGTTTTTGGCGGGGTTTGTTTTCAACATTTCTACATAATTATGTGTTAGAGAATGTCTCTTTTAAACACAGAAAAAAAAGCACCAAATAGAATGTCTTTTAACAAAAAGTTTAATCAATATATAATTATTGTGATTACTGATATAAAGCTTTTTTTTTCTACCTCCCTCACCCCACTTTTTATTCACTCCCTTTTTTGGGGGGGAGGTCTTAGGTTTTCTTGATTCCAATCCCCCTCAATCCTTACTGAATTGGTTTGGAAGTTAAACATCTATTTTTATGTGGTTATACTCAAAATTTTCACAGGCACATGTGACTTAAGCACTAAAATTAATGACAATCTTTATCTTCCTCCTGAATAATTGGATATCTGAACTCTCCCTTCTCCTTTCATATCAATGAACATTTTACTTATTCTTAATCATCTCATTCCCCAAAGTCAATATTTTAAGATTAAAAAACCCCCAATGCTTATTTAAATCTAAGAATGATGACAAATGCCTCTACTTACCCTTGCTTCATGCACTGCTCATGTTATCTAATAGTTCTTTCAATGAGAACCAATAAATGACTATCTTTCATCCTTTCACCTGTCAGTTTTCTTTACTTCTCTTGAAAGATAATGGAGCTGGGTATAGAAATCTAGGTTGATAATAATTTTCTCTTGCACTATAAAGATATGCTTCTGTCTTCAGGGGTGCGTTTATTGCTGATGAGATATCTATTAGGTAAACTCTCTTTTTATCTTTGCCTTTGATTTGCTGGCTAGTTTACCTTTTCAATTTCAAAACACTGGTCTCTAACTCTGGAAACTTTTGTCATTATCTTGGAATATACTGCTTCTTCATTATCCTTACCCTCTCTGAAAATTCTACTACACTTACATTGGACCACGCAAATGGATCCTCTTTCATTAAAGAAAGATATCCTTCTGGGTTTTTAACTTCTGTTCATCAATTCTCACTTCAGTTATATATGAATTTTAAGTTCACTGACTACACAAAAGTCTTATTTGGTTTTCTGTAAAAATTTTAGTGCTTTCCCCCTCTCGTTTCTATTCCTCTTTTTTTTTTTTTTTTTTTTACCTTTGGTCATTTTAAACTTTATTTTTAAGTTTGTTTCCTCTATTATTTGTAGCACTCCTGTTATCTATAGCTCTTAGCTAATTCTGCTATTTTCATTGGCTGATTATTCTTCCAGGTGGTACTTTTTTTCTGGTGGATTGTCATTTTTTTATTGTGAATTGTCTTGAATGGACATTAATTTCTCTGCATAGTTCTATGTACTCTTGGTGTTAAAGTATCACCATGATGCAGTTTCATATTTGTTTTTGTCAGAGCTCTGGAGATTTCAATGGTCTTATTTGTTATATTCATCTCCCTGCTTTAAGTTTTTATAATTTTGGATTCCACACACCAGTGTGGTACATCCTGTTAGTTAACAGTTTCTCATGTTACTTCCTTTTCTATGTAATGTTTTGGACATATACTCAAGATGGAAATCCTTGTGAATAATCACAGCTTTTAGCTCAGGAATTAATATCTCTCTTGGTTCTTGGAACCTCAGGATTTCTCCTTCCTTCTTCTCAGTTAGCTTGGCTACATTTGTAAACACTATAAGAAAGAATAATTTATATAGCAAGTCTATGTATTTGCAGGATAGAGATCTGTGCACATTAACTTACTATGTTTTGTCACCTGAAATCAGTAGGATTATTTATGATAGTATCTTTATATGCTGATATGCATTATGAATTTCCAAGGAGTTAAGATATTCAGGGGATTCCGAAACTTAGGTTACCAAGATTTCTTTCTTTCTTTTTTTTTTAATTAGAAATACCTTTTAAAACCACCAGAACTAATAGTGGCTTGTGAAACACAATTTAGGAAATGCTAAGCAGGAAAAATATATATGTAAGAATATCTGTCTATAACTGTGATAGTAATGAATACCTTTTCTTAATTTCACTTTTTAAGTGGAATATTAAGACAATGTTAATATAATTATAAAATGTGAACTAGTATATAAACTTTAGTCATTTCATTACTTACTGTTAGTCACCATGATAAATCTATGAAATCACTGCTCTGGAAGCTAGTTTATATATTAAAGGCAAAACAAGTCAGTGAAATATATTTTTATTTAAATATATGACATGGTTTCCCAATTAACTCATATTTATCATCTTAAGAATTTAAACTGTACACTAAAATTTGTATTACTCCCTTTTCTTTTGATAATCACTAATTGTAACTTTATCTGAGAACTCTGCCCTTTTCTAATGTTAGCTTCTCCCATCTTAAAGATTTATTTAATAATTAATAAGGAATCTTAATAGAAATAACAATTCTAATGTGCTTTATAGTTTGCAAACCCCTTTCACATTTGATCTTCATAATTACATGATGAGGTAGGAAGTAAAGATATCAGTTTCATAGTATTAGAGAAAGAAACTGAGGAACAGAGAATTAAAAATAATTTGCCACAAGGACACATAATTTTTGAAAAGTGGTCAGAATATAATCAGAATCTTCCAATTTCTAGCATAATTCTCTCTCATTAAAAAATAGTATTTCAGATCTATGCAGTCAAATATAGTACAAAAATGAGCAACATGGGGCGCCTGGGTGGCTCAGTCGTTAAGCGTCTGCCTTCGGCTCAGGGCATGATCCCGGAGTTCTGGGATCCAGCCCCATGTCAGGCTCTTCTGCTGGGAGCCTGCTTCTTCCTCTCCCACTCCCCCTGCTTGTGTTCCCTCTCTTGCTGACTCTCTCTCTCTATTAAATAAATAAAATCTTAAAAAAAAAATGAGCAACAGAAATATAAACTTTTAACTCTCAAGGATTTATATCTTACCATTCCGTTTTCTTTGCCTGTACCAACACCAAGTAAAGCAAAATTTTTTAACATTTCACAGCCTATGGCTCCACATCCTACCTACAGAGAAGAAAAATGAAATATATCAGATTAAATACAATTAAGACTACTTACGACAGGGAAATCTTAACTTTCTTCAAATGCCAATTTTTAATACATATATATATAATTTTTTAAATAATTCAAACATTTGTGATTCATTTTACTTTAGAATACATAACTAGTTTATTATGCTACTTTAACTGTTTTAAAGAAAAAAATGTATAAATCAAGTAAGGAAAAGAAAATATTTACAATTCAAGAATAATATTTACAATTCCTTTAAACAGAAGACATTTTAATATTCCAACAAAAGCAAACAACTGAGCTAATTATTTCTATGAGATAGGAACAAACACCACAAAACATCAGTGCAACATTTTGATGAAAGATTCCTTGTTTATAGGTAATTTTCAAAATTCATTTGATGAAGCTACCTATTCTAAGAATTTCTATAGCTCAGCAACAGCTGCTGATAGGCAAAACATTATTTTAAAAACTATTACTACAAAATCAGCAGTATTTTCACTGATTATAATTTAAAAAACCCCCATAAATGGCAGGAAAAGGAGTTTTTTGGTACTGGGGAGAGATATCCTGCCAATGCACTACTTAAGATTTAAGAAAGATAGATTCTACCTACATCTTCCTTCATATGTAGGAAAAAAATTAAATGAAAAAAAAAAAAAAACCACCCCACAAACCCAGCCCAAATCCAATTTTTAATGTACTTCTAGAAAATCACTTAATTTTCAAAACTTATCATGCTTATCTTACTCATATTTTAATTTTGAATGTATTAATTCTTTACAGCAGGGTTTGGCAAACATGTTTTGTAAAGGGTGAGATAGTAAATATTTTCTGTTTTGTAGGCCATATGGTCTCTGTCACAACTACTCACCTCTGCTATCATAGCATGAAAGAAGCCACACATGATACATAAATGAATGGGTTTGGCTGTGTTCCAATGAAACTTTATTTCCAAAAACAGGCAGCAGAATGGATCTGGCCTATCTTAAACTTCTACTGAATGTCTACTGTGTCAGGAATTGTAGACACGTAGACTCAAATTTACTTTAATAAATGAATTTGAGGATACACAATAGCAGTTTGTACGATTTATTGTCATCATTATTTATACTTACTAAAAAGATATTCAACTTTTGCAGCTTCTGACACAAAGTGTCTCCAATGCAAGCTCGTAAGGCATCATATCTATCTCCTCTGAGGAAAATAACATGCACCAAAAACCAGAAAGGCATAAAAACATTACGAAAATTAGTTTTACTATTGTTAATACCAATTTAATGTTGTACTTTAAATAGAATACTCTGAGTTTCCTCCAATCTAAAAGAAAAGTATCTTATTTGAAACACAAAACCCCATTAAGAAATCAGTTTTTTCTTTCTCCATTTAATATCCTATATCCAATGACTTAAGTAAAGCTGACTCCAGTTTTATCTAGAAAAGACAATTTTCTAAAGTAGGGATTTTTTTTTTTTTAAGAGAGAGCACACACACATGAATGGAGGGGGATGAAGAGAGGGAGAAAGAGAATCTTAAGCAGGCTCCACACCCAGAGTGGAACCTGAGGCTGGGCTGGATCTCATGATCCTGAGATCAAGTAAGGGAGGGATTTTTTTTTTTTTAAAGATGTATTCATTTATTTAAGAGAGGGAGAGAGAGACAGAGAGGGTATGAGTGGGAGGGGGGATGCGAGAGAGAATCTCAAGCCGACTCCACACTGAATGTGGACCTGATGTGGAGCTTGATCTCACAACCCTAAGGACATGACCTGAGCTGAAGCAAGAGTTGCACACTTAACTGACTGCACCACCCACGCATCCCAGGTAGGGATTTTTAATAAAGGTTCCTAGAGAAATCTATGGCAGGGCTTTGGAGTTGTTAATGCACTGACATTGAATGCAGAACTTTGGGTTATGTGAATTTTGGGGAGAATGAATCCATAAGCTTTTATCAGATTCTCAGAGATTTGTGACTCAAAAAGATGAAGAATGACTGATATAAATAAAAGTTGCTGATAGTAATTGTTTTCATCTAAATTCAAAATGGTATTTTGGGTTTTTTTTTGTTTTTTTTTTTAATAAAAATTTTTTATTATGTTATGTTAGTCACCATACAGTACATCCTTAGTTTTTGATGTAATGTTCCATGATTCATTATTTGCGTATAACACCCAGTGCACCATACTATATGTGCCCTCCTTAATACCCCATCACCGGCCTATCCCAGTCCCCCCTCCCCCTCCCCTCTAAAGCCCTCAGTTTGTTTCCTAGAGTCCATAGTCTTTCATGGTTCATTCCCCCTTCTGTTTACCCCTCCTTCATTCTTCCCTTCCTTCTCCTACCGATCTTCCTATTTCTTATGTTCCATAAATAAGTGAAACCATATAATTGTCTTTCTCTGCTTGACTTACTTCACTTAGCATAATCTCCTCCAGTCCCGTCCATGTGGCTGCAAATGTTCGGTAATCGTCCTGTCTGATGGCTGAGTAATCTTCCATTGCATATATGGACAACATCTTTTTTTTTAAAAATTTATATTTACTAGTTTATTTCTTTTTTTATAATAATTTTTTATTATATTATGTTAGTCACCATACAGTACATCCCTAGATTTTGATGTGAAGTTCCATGATTCACTACTTGCGTATAACACCCAGCGCACCATGCAATACGTGCCCTCCTTACCCATCACCGGCCTATCCCATTCCCCCAGCCCCCTCCCCTCTGAAGCCCTCAGTTTGTTTCCCAGAGTCCACAGTCTCTCATGGTTCATTCCCCCTTCTGTTTACCCCCTCTTTCTTCTTTCCTTTCTTCTGCTACCGATCTAACCTTTTAAGGGACCTCCGCACTGTTTTCCAAAGTGGCTGTACCAGCTTGCATTCCCACCAACAATGTCAGAGGTATCCCCTTTCTCCACATCCTCTCCAACATTTGTTGTTTCCTGCCTTGTCCATTTTTGCCATTCTAACTGGCATAAGGTGGTATCTCAATGTGGTTTTGATTTGATTTCCTTGATGGCTAATGATTTTGAACATTTCTTTATGTATCTGTTAGCCATTTGCATGTCTTCATTGGAAAAGTGTCTTTTCATATCTTCTGCCCATTTTTTGATTTGATTTATTTGTTTCCCGTGTACCGAGTTTGAGAAGTTCTTTGTAGATCTTGGATACTAATCTTTTATCTGTAGTGTCATTTGCAAATATCTTCTCCCATTCCGTGGGCTGCCTCTTAGTTTTTTTGACTGTTTCCTTGGCTGTGCAGAAGCTTTTTATCTTGATGAAGTCCCACAAGTTCATTTTTTCTTTTGTTTCTCTTGCTTTTGGAGATGTGTCATGAAAAGGTTGCTGTGGCCAATGTCAAAGAGGTTGCAGCCTATGTTCTCTAGGATTTTGATGGGTTCCTGTCTCACATTGAGGTCTTTCATCCATTTGGAGTTTATCTTTGTGTATGGTGTGAGAGAGTGGTCAAGTTTCATTCTTTTGCATGTAGCTGTCCAATTTTCCCAGCACCATTTATTGAAGAGACTGCCTTTTTTCCACTGGATTTTTTTTCCTGCCTTGTCAAAGATTAGTTGTCCAAAGATCCGAGGGTCCATTTCTGGGTTCTCTATTCTGTTCCATTGGTCTATGTGTCTGTCTTTGTGCCAGTACCATGCTGTGTTTGTGATCACAGCTTTGTAGTATAGCTTGAAATCTGGCAACGTGATGCCCCCAGCTTTGTTTTTCCTTTTCAACAATTCCTTGGTGATTCGGGGCCTTTTCTGGTTCCATACAAATTTAAGGGCTCTTTGTTCCAATTCTTTGAAAAATGTCATTGGTATTTTGATAGGGATGGCACTGAAATTGTAGATTGCTCTCGGTAGCATAGACATTTTAACTATGTTTATTCTTCTGATCCATGAGCATGGAATATTTTTCCATCTTT